>NW_028079344.1:0-271975 GCF_014824575.4 Sturnira hondurensis | reverse complement strand
GGGGGGGGGCAGGGCAGGAATGGGTAATAACCACAGGACACACTGACACTGTGGGTGGGTTACTGTTGATTGGGAGACAACATCTTCATCTTTCAGACACTTGAATAGATGAGTGAAAACAGAATCCCCAGCATCTTTAAGACATAAAATAGAGAGAGAGGGGGAAGAGCCAAATCTTCCCTGATAATATATAACAGCTTGAGGTAAAAAAAAAAAGGGGAAGAGGAAAGGGAAGAAATAAGAGGAGAAGGAGAAGAGGAAAAAGAAGGAGGAGGAGGAGGCAGAGAAGGAGATGGAGAAGGAGAAAGAAGAAGAAAATGGAAAACAAACTTTGAAAAGAAAATTAGGGAAGAAGATCATGAGTAATTCAATGGACTCCAGCTTGTTACTGCACAGAGACCCAACACCTGGGGTGGGGGCTGCAGCAGGGAGGGCTTGAGGAAGCAGCAGCTCAGGTCAGACATCTCATTTGGTGCCTTCAAACCAGGGCCACCTCCAGGAATCCCGGGGCTGGCACTATGATTCTGAAGGGCTACTACTGCTCCCTTAATCTGCCCTCTTATGTATGCATATGCAAACACACAAACACAGTTTGTTTCTTTCCAATCTAAATGCCCCCTGTTGGGGACATACTCAAAATTTTGAGATTAGGTTTAGTTGGACACTCAAGATCTGCATATAGAAAGAAAAGAGCCCGCAAGGCAGAAACCAGGTCAGGAACCTTACCTCAGTGCTTGACCGATCAGTGTCACATGTGAGAACCCAGAGGGCTCCCACCTCCACCACCATCACCTCCCCTCTGGAAATTGCCTTGGGATCCACATGAAGGGAATAGCTTCATATTCACAAGATCAAATTCAAAAGGATATTGTTTGTTAATACCAAAACAGTTAGCATCTTTTGTTAATTAAAATATTTTTTAAACCTGTGAGGTTCTCTATAAGAAGAAAGTAGACAGAAAGACAATTATAATAAAGTATGCACTAGCTACTATAAATAACATGCCATTAAGGATGTTGAGAAGGAAGAGGATAGTTTCCTTCTGTTTGTATCAGAGCAGGCTTTCTGGAAGAGGTGGAATTTAAACTGGATCTTAAATAGAATTGACAAGCAAAGGTCAAGGAAGAAATTGGAGAAGCAGTATGAACAAAGGGATGAAGCAGATATGCTAGAAGACCATCATCTGTAGTTTGCAGGGTATACAGCAGAGCAGTGGGACTTACAGCCTGCAAGAGTGTTTAGGCCTGATTCCCAGAGGCTTGGGTGGGTTACTATGGGTGTGGGCTTGATCTGATAGGCAGTGGAAACCAATGAAGGTTTTCAAGTTTCAGAGAAAATTAATTGCATTGCTTGTTAAGATTAATCCTCCATTACAGAGAGATAAAGGGAGACTGGACAAGAATACCCTACCAGGGTCTAGGCCCTAAAATAAGGACAGAAGGAGAGAGGGGAATGCAGATAGAAATTTGTGAGATACTATAGAAGCCATTTCTGGAAGGCTTAGTCACTCACTAGCTGAGGTCTAGCTAGAAAAGGAAGCAGAATAATAGGAAATGTGAGGTGAGAGCAGGCTGGGTTGCACTGAGTTCCAGATGCCAAGGGAGTCTACCCTGTAGATACCACATGGGCAGCAGGATAAGGGTGATTTTGGAGGCTCCAGGACAGGGCAGGGCCATGGAGGGCAGGTGCAGAGCCTCGGCCAGAGCCTACATAGTGCCCCTCCATATCTCCATGGCAGAATCCACCTCTCTGTCCAATCTTCATCCCTTCTCTTTGCTTCTTCTGTCTGCTCTCCCAAGTAATTTTTATTCCTACCACAGTGATCATTTTTCCTCTTTTCCATAGCCATGCTCGGCCTCTTCGTTTCACAAATGAAGTGGTTTGGCTCCAGAGATTTGCACTCTGAGGGATTCTGAGGGGTGTGTGTCTCCCCACATGCTGCACAGGTCTCTCTCTGCCAGATCATTCTGATGAGAGATTCCCCAACAACCCCAAGAAACCTGCACTTACAACCCACACTATCCAGAAACAGCTTTTCTTGCTAAGCCAGATCCTTCCATCAGAAAGGTCTTTTCTTCCCTACATATGCTAAAATGAGAAGTATGACCTGCTTTATATGTGCATCATGAAAGGTGATTAGTTCAAGACTCTGGTGTGCACAATTAAATTTTTCCCTTATAGATTTATTCTTTAATCAGAAATTCTTAAGGAAGTTTCATTGATGATAGTGCAAAGCTAAGGACTTGTGAAAAGCAAAGTAAAAGAATGGATGTGTGATAGATTGCTTGCTTTGGGGGGATTAATTCCAGTTGAGTTCTGCAAACGTATACACACCAGCATGACCCCCTGATTTCCGAAGTGGATCCTCCCACCCAAGACTCTAATGCTGGATCTGAAGGACTTGCTTCTCATGACCCTTTTCCTCTCAATACCCAGTAGTCCAAGGGACCAATCATTATTGGCTTAATTGTTTTATTGTACTAAAAGAAGCAGTATTTAGTAATATCAAAATGCAAGCCATATTTTGGACCAGCTCTTGCTGATCCACTCAAACTTGTCATTGATTTGGAACACCTACCCCTGTCCCCCAGCAATCACCATACGGTAAAGTCCATGAGTCTTTCTTTTATTTCTTTTCTTACTCCCTTCACTCTTCTCACCCAGCCCCCAACCCACCTTCTCTCTGACAGTTGTCGGTCGGTCTGTTCCCTATGTCCATGAGTCTGAAAAAATACAAAAGGCATAACATTGTATAACCCCCAGCAGTCCCTCCCCCCAGCCCCATACACATATTTCTTTACCATTTCACCACCTCAATTAAATTATTTACATTGTTCTTCAACATATTCCCTTTAGTTTATTCTCTGAAATAATCATTTTTTAATCCCATGGGCTTATATTGAAATGGCTACTAAGCATACATTTTATCACGGAGTTTCTGATCACTGCAGAGTATTTCTGAATTTCCCTCTGAACATCCCCAGAAGCCCCTTTTCCCCATTACTTGCCAAAATACCCAGCCACATTTAGTAATGTGTATGTAAAGGGAGAAATTGAACAATCATTGAGATACTGATGTTTACAATGTGTAGGGCCCTCGAAGCTGATTTTATAAAAACAAATACAAAATAATTTCCCAAGGGTTTCTTTGAACTGGTTTCTTAAAATGGCTGCTGAGCAAATGATACATGATTTCCACTATATCACACTCAGATTCAGAGAAATAGTGTGATGTCCCCAAAGAAATATGCTGGCACTGAGGTGGGGGTGGCAGGGGTGAGTGGGGAAAGCATTTTCACTTTTAGGGAATGATGGAGAGATGGAGAGTTAACATAACCCCAAGAGTGTCCAAAGTCCCTAAGCAAAGAAGCCAAGAACTGGGTCAACGTGAAAAGTTAATCATGTATTTGTTCCTCCCAGAGGCCAGTCTCTTGGATCTAGGTTGAGGCCACTTTAGCATGGTGAGAAGAAAAACATAAGAGACTGCTGGCTCTCTGAGAATTCATGTCATCTGAGTTCTACAAACATGCACAAAGACACCCCTCCTGACCGTCTAGAGTCACTCTCCCTGGAGACACAGAGCTCCAGATGACGATTATAAGACTGGGAACCCTTATGAGCCAAAATTAATTTTTCCTTTAAAATTAGACTCATATACTGTTCTAGATTTCTAAGGATTTATACTCCCCTCTGGACACAATTTTACATTCAGTGCACAACCTGTTATTTGGAGGCTGATGGTCTAGTTTAAGAATTACACAAATTTTCCATTCTCCTTTCTCTCTTATCTCTCTGCCTAATCACTGGTCATTTCATGGCTCATTCAGTCATGTGCCAGATGGGGAAATCAAACAAGCTGACAGCTGTTGTTGAGGGTTGAGGTGTCTTGGCAAAACATGAAGTAGAATGAGCACCAGGGCTGGATTCTGAAGATGTGGGTTGAAGCTGTGACTGTGCCACTCACCAGATTAGATAGTAAATGCTGCCTGGTACTTGGGCTTGGAGGTCAGTCTCACCCCAGATTGAAACCTCAGCTCTACCACTTACTGTTTGTGTGAGTATGGGCAGGTGAATTAACTATAATGCATGTTAACTTATTGATCAGTTCATTAGGAATGACAATAATACCTTATCTCATAGGATTGTAGTGGAACAATTCACACATAAAGCAGTTAGGGTTATTGTTATATATTAAGGTAACCATTGTTATCATAGTTGTATAAAATCAAATGTGCCTTTTAACCTTCTGTCTTCAATGCCTTAATCTGTAAAATAATGCCCACCTCACAAAATTGTTGTAAGAATTAATATGAAAGTATCATTTAAATAATGGGCAATAAAATAACCACAACAAATTCTGTAAAGCTCGAGTCAGAAGAGTAGTTAGAGATTTACACTACTTGGGGAGACTGTTAAGTGTCACCTACCATGGCTGACTAAGCACTGTCAGGAAAGAAACCCAGCCTCGTGGAGGGAGAACAAGGAGTAATAGGAGCCCAAAGGAAATGCCTAGATAGACAAGTAAATGGCTTGCTGCACTCCACAGTTGCCAAGAGTGGACTCTGATATGTAACAAATCAGAGCAAGACAGTCTGTGACTCACAGAATAGCAAACAGCAGGAACATCAGAAAGGTGTGCTGGTTCTCCGCCTCCCACATTCACTGGGCAACACTATGGGCTCAGATGTAAACCTCTTACACCTCAGGTTGTACACCAGCTGAGAAACACAGGGTCCAGGGCTCAGCACTTTTTGTAGCAAGCAGCAAAGAAGCCAGTACCCCTGCTTCCCCTAAGGAGCAAGCAGCAGTCACTCCATAGTAGTTATGATCTGCTTAGTCTCTGTGTGGCTAGCTACAGGAAGTGCTCAGTATCAGGAATGGATATGGCTTAAAGTTTGGCACACTCAGAAAGGAAATGCAGAAATGCTTGAAGCCCGTGGTGTTATGCCACTCCCCCAAAATGCATAGTTTATAAGCCATTGATTCCATTCCTAGGTATACACACAACTGAAATGCATGCACATGTGTACCAAATACATACGAAATATTCATAACAGCCCCAAACTGGAAATGGATAAACTGTCCGTCAACAATAGAACGGATGCATAAATAATAGCATATGCACACAAAGGAATACTTAGACCAGTAAACAAGCAGATGACTCTCATACACAACATGCTGAGTGAAAGGATCCAGACACAAAAGAATACATGCTTTATGATTCCACTTATCTACAGTTAAAGGCAGGCCAAACAAATCTGTGGTGTTAGAAGCCAGGAGAGCAGCTGCCATTAGGGAAGGGGAGGATGTAGTAATTGGTAGGGAGCTTCTGGGACTTGTCATTATGAAAGTGCTCTTTCTTTTCTTTCTTTTCTTTCTTTTTTTTTTTTTAGAAAGTACTCTTTCTTGATTGAAAGTTGGTTCCATGGGTATATTTACTTTGTGACAATTCATCGAGCTGTCGAACTATAATCTTATAACTTGTGCACTACTTTGCATACATATATTTCAATAAGTTGTTTTTAGAGTTGTGTATTATTTAAAATTCTATAGTTTTATACAGAGGGTTTCTTGTGACAGTACATCCTCAACTAATGAACTAATTTTAAAAGTATCTTATTAATAAATAAATAAAAGTATCTTATTTAAGAAGTTGGGCCAGACTTTTAGTCAAGATGGCAACATAGGTAAACATGACTCACCTCCTCTCACAACCACATCAGAGTTACAAGTGAAAAATAGAATCATCACTCAGAACCATCAGAAATCAAGTTGAATGGAAGTCTGACAACTGTGAAATTAAAGAAACTACATCCATCCAGACTTGTAGGAGGTGTGAAGATACAGATGGGCTGGTCCCACATCAACGGGGTGGGATACAAATTCAGGAGGGATATCTCAGGAGCAAAGAGTTCCAACCACACACCAGGTCCCTCCGCCCAGGTTCCAATGCCAGGAAGATAAGTTCCCACAACTTCTGGCTGCAAAAGCCAATGGAGGTTGAGTCAGTGGAAAAAACTACAGAAGTCCCAAGCAGTTGCACTTAAAGAACCCACACACAGACTCACTCAGATTCACTCTCTCTGAGCTCCAGCACTGGGGTAGCAGCTTGAAAAACACCAGTGGTATATGGGGAGGAACTGAAGTATCTAGCATCAAGGTAAGAGCAGGGGGACAATTTTCTCTCAAATAGAATGGCATGCAGAAGCTGTTGTCCCTTTCAGAGCCCTCTCCTGACAAAGACACAGAGTTGGCAGGCCAGTGCCATATCTGAGACTCCATCAACCTGGCTAACACAGTTTGCCCTGCTCTGGAGATTCCCTGAGACTCCATCATATCCAACTTATAGGCCCACCCAAACTGTTAATCATAACTTTTCTATATGAATGGTTGGTCTTGGCTCATGCTTCACAACTTTTTATATTATTTGACACAAGCAACAGAGACTCAATGAGCTCCCAGCCCTTGTATTTCTTGTGAAGTGTCCCCAGACCTGGCACTAGTAGCAGCAAGCCTAGATTCACAGTTTGGCTTCACCTGGAAATCTCCAAGCCCAACACAAGTACCAGACATCTCAGACTGCTCTATAGCTCATGCAAGGTAGCCCCAGTTAGAACACAGGTGGGATCTGACCTTGGCCCGCACCACCTGGGAAATTCCAGAGCCTTCACAGAGTAGCCAACTACAGACCACATCAGAGGACCACCACCCTGGTCCTGCACCGCTTATCATCCACAGAGAGCAGAAAGTGGTGGCCAGTGCTCACAGCCAGCCCTTGCAACTGACTGGTCTGGGTAAATCCCTCCTATTGATCTGCCAACAGCAACCAAACCTCCACTACAAGAGGAAGATATACTCAGCCTACACAAAGGGCACACCTCAAGTACCCAGCTCAGGTGGTAGGGGAGACTGTGCCACACGACCCTTCAGGACACCTACTACAATAGGACACACTACCAAGAAATGGAGTCAAGTCAAAGCAGCTCTGCCTAATATTTAGAAACAAATGCAGGGAGGCTGCCAAAATGAGGAGACCAAGAACATGGCCCACATTTAAAAAAAAAACAGATAGAAACTCCAGAAAAAGAGCTAAAACTAAATGAGGATAAGCAATCTATCAGATGCAGAGTTCAAAACACTGTTTATAAGGATACTCAAGGAACTTACTGAGGACCTCATCAGCATAAAAAGATCCAGTCAGAAACAAAGGATACACTAATTAAAATGAAGAACAATTTACAGAGAAACAACAGTAGAGTGGAAGAAGCTGACAATCAAATCAATAATTTGAAACATAAGGAAGCAAAACAAGAAGAAAAAGTAATTTTAAAAAAAGCAAGGATAGTGTAAACCAGCGGTCCCCATCCTTTTTGGCACCAGGGACCAGTTTTTCCACAGGTGACAGGAGGGGTGCAGGTGAGGGGGAAACAGGAGGAGGAGCTCAAATAGGGTCAAGGGGAAAAGAGGCATAAATCAGGGGAAGTTTACTCAAGACCGAGTTCCTAACAGTACCAGTACTGGTACTGGACCAGTACCAGTCTGCAGCCCACAGGTTGGGGACTTCTGGTGAAAGCAGTCTGTGGGATAACTTCAAGCAGTCCAACATTCACATCATAGGGGTGCCAGAAAAAGAAGAGAAAAGCAAGAAATTGGAAATCTATTTTAGAAATAATGAAAAAAACTTCCCTCATTTGGTGAAGGAAATAGACATTCAAGTCCAGGAAGCATAGAGAGTCCCAAACAAGATGAATATAAAGAGACCCACACCAAGACACATCATAATTAAATTGCCAAAGATTAAAGATAAAAAAAGAGACTTTTAAATACAACAAGTTACCCACAGGGGCATCTCCATAAGACTGTCAGCTGATTTTTCAAAAGAAACTTTGGAGGCTATAGGGATTGGCAAGACATATTTGAAGTCATGAAAAGCAGAGATCTACAGCCAAGATTGCTCCACCCAGCAAACATATCGTTTAGAATTGTAGGACAGATAAAGAGCTTTCCAGACAAGAAAAAACTAAAGGAGTTCATCATCACCAAGCCATTATTATATGACATAATAAAGGGACTTATTTAAGAAAAAGATAAAAAATATGAACAATAAAATAGCAATAAATATGCATCCATCAACAACTAAATCTAACAAACAACTAAGCAAACAAGAATAGAGACAGAATCATGGGTTCTGAGCACAGTTTGATGGTTGCCAGATGGGCAGGAAGTGTGGAGGAATGGGTGAATAGGTGAGGGGATTCAGAAGTACAAATAGGAAGTTGCTGAATAGCCATGGGGATGTAAAGTACAGTGTAGGAAATGGAGCAGCCAAAGAACCTATACTCATAGCGCATGAACATGAACAATGGTGTGGGCATGACCTGAGGGAGTGGGAGGTGCTGAGTAGAGGGGGACAAAGGGGGAAAAATCAGGATAACTATAATAGCATAATCAATAAAAATACTTTTAAAAAATGAAGAAGTTGGGAAAATGGGATGACTGGGCCCACCCACCTCATCCTCTTTAATGATAAGCACCTCCTACCAGCAGTTAGCAAGTCAGCCTTTCTAGCCAGACTAGTCGGCCTCTTTTCCATAACACAGCCCCAGCCGTCTCAACTGAAACCTCCCAAACATCCCTGATAGAGACTCTCCTAATGAGCAATAAAAAGGGCATCACTAACATTCCATGACATTCTAGATGATAATCATTCCACAAATGACTTCATAACTCTTGCTTCTAAGAATCCACAATTACCAGCAGTCCTCCTATCACTGATCATTACAAGCTCTTTGTGATTAATTGTCTTGTCATTAGGAGGAGAGAAATTGGCTTTTGGTGTCTGGAAGACTTGAACCATTGACTAGACTTTTAGTAAGGCTTACACCCATAAGTGGAACCTAATCAACCAAACATATAAGCAAGCAAAATATAACCATAGATATTGAAATTAAGAATAAACTGGCAGTAAGGAGAGGGAAGGTGGGAGGAGATATTGGAGGGATTGGGGGAAAGGACATCAAGGAATGTGTATAAAGGACACATGGACAAAGCTAAAGAGTATAATGGAGGGTGGGAGGTGGGGACGGCTGGGGTGGGGGAAGTAGTGGAGGGAATAGAGACATCTGTACTTTAACAACATTTAAAAAATAAAGGTAAAAAAAAGATCTGAGCTGCTTGTGTCATAGCACATGCCAAGAGGAAAATTCTGGCAGTGAATTATCTGAACAGCTTACGGACGCTATCAAAACCCAGAAGTTGGCACTTGCTGCAAAACTTTCCTCAGACGGCTGCTGAAACTATTTCTAATAAATGGGAGGATGGAGATGGGGTGCCAGGTGCTGACAGATAGTTGGGGAAGAACACAACCTAAAGCTGGGGTAGAGAACTAGGCAAACTATTTCTCGGATTGGATTCTCAGTAACAAAAACCATATATTTTGGTTCTTTCTATTTCTTTTTAACTTAACAATTTGTAACTTCTAACGCCTGACTACACAGAAATATTAGCAGTCTGAATCCATTTTCCTAACAGGTTTGAGTTAATATAGCATCAGTCTCTGGTGCTCCCAAAACAGAGTGGAATATATTTACTAACAGATGGCCTATAAAGTCAGTTAAAATAAATAACATAGAGCAATCAGTTAACATGAATTCCTCTATATTTTTATCAGCAGGGCAAGAGCTTATGCAAAAATCCTAGAAGTAATTACACCCGAACTTGGTCTTCCAGCTCCAGGGAATCACTAGTCATCTTATCTGAAAGCAGACAGGAGAGCTGGAGTCCTCGGTGCAGATTGTCCACATGGAACTGTGCTGGGAAGCCTGTTGAACAATTTCTGGCAGCAGTCTTTGTCCAAGTACTTACCGTCCAGCATTGTAATTGTCCCCCATGCCTTTGTTTCCTCCAGTGACTATGGGCAAGTCACTTGTCCCCAAAATTGATAACTCTCTGGAAATATGTGAAGTAAATGGATATATGACTTCATATGTAGAATAAGGTCATCAGGACGGATCACCCAAAGTTGATGTTCTACATACACCCTTGCACCGATAGCAGTACAATGGTAACTATTTAACTAATTAGGAAAACATTTTAATACAACACGGTTTTTTTGCATAGTGAAGACTCAGTAAATATTTATCTACCAGTGATTTTGTACAGGATAGTTAGGTGCCTGTTGTGCTACGTATAAAACACTGCTTCACACCTGGTGGTGGAATGAAACAAAACAAGTTAAGGTTTCTGCCAACAGTAGTTTATTGCCAAGTGTCCTTATATCCTGGGAGCTGACAGAGTTCATGTGCCTGTTAGAACACCTACTTCGTTACCAATGAGTAAGTCTAGCACTGGGATAGAATCCACGAAGAAACTGGTTTTTTTCCCAGTCCCAGTAGTTTTATATTAGAACTGTCAAACCTTCCTTTTATAATACTGACATAGTGCCCTTTCCCATTAAAAAAAACATGTTCCATGAAAGAACACACAAGGAACTCATTAAGAACTCCTTTAGTCCATTATCCTTCCAGCCTAATTTTAAAGCCCTAGCAATAGTGTTCTCTTCTTTTCAATGGGAAATGCTCAAGTTAATTTTTGGCAGGAACATGGTAAGGACTAGAAGCCCCAACACATGAGACAGGAGGCAAAGCCCTGTGCCAGGTGGTACTGGAGTTCTGGAGGGCTTACAGGTGTTCTGTTTAAACTTTCATGCACATTAGAATCAGCTGGGAATCCTGTTAAAATGCAGGTGCTAATTCAGGAGGCCCCAAATGGGGCCTGTGATTCTGCATTTCTAGCAAGATCTCAGATAATGCTGTTAGACCTAGGACCAAATTTTGAGTAGTTTGTGTTTAAAAATACCTTACAGCCTAAATTAATTGTTCTGAGTAGAACTCAGAAATAGGGGAGGGGGTAAAAAAATTCCCAAGTGTTCACCAGAAAATGCATGTGTAAATTCATCAGGAAAAGAAAATCTTCTCGTTTCTAAATGTATTTAAAGACATTAAGGGATGGACTCACATGAACAAGTATAAAGGACACATGGACAATAACTAAGGTGGGGGGCGGCAATGGGAGGGAGGTGGGGAGCACTCGGTGGGGCAGGGCTGGGGATGTAAGACAGAAAACTGTACTTGAACAAGAATTAAATATTTTTAAAAAGGCATTAGGCAGATACACCTAGAGGAAAAAAACCTAGTTTATTAATGGATTTTACTATGAGAGCCTATGATTGCTATAGGATATATAAGATACTGCAATATAGTCATAACTCTATCTTATTCAAGGGTGTGTTTATTTTCCCCTAATGACCTTCACCACTTGGAAGGGGAGAATGTTCTTTCACCATTATATATTTATCCTGTAAATAAAAGCAGGCAGGTGCCATCTGGAGTTTTTTAAGTGCACTGGGCAGGCTATTAGGAGACCTCAATTCTAGTCAACTATGTCTCTGACTAGTGTAAGGTAAGTGGAGGCAGTCTGGCTTGGCTGCCTCACCCAGGTGTCTGGGTAACTAAGGGGAGCAGTGGCCCCATAGCCTTGGAGAGGCCTGATAAGTAGTGTTCTCATAGCCTTGAAACTGGGTCTGATAAGCCGTTCCCATACATGAAGTGGGCTCACATGTGCAGAATTATGTTATGTGATATAATTTCTGGCATCTTGCTGGCTTTGTTCCCCTCTAGTGCTTAAACAGATGGGACTCCCTGCCGAGGGGCAATAATGTTGAGAGACACACACTAGGGGACAGGTGCCACGATGGGGGCCACGCTGGGGAGCAGGGGCCAAAACATGAGACATGCAGATAGACACACAGCTTGCAGTGTGTGTGGCTCACCCACCCATGAATAGAAGCATGTCAAGCATCCCCACAGCTCCACACATTTTCTTCCATCTCCCAGAGGCAAGAGTGGATCTGCCCGGCCTTGATCCTTGATCCCTTGCGATACAATTGACCTCAGTTCTAGAGTCAACTGTGCCTCTGACTAGCAAGTTAGACAGCAGAGCTCCTCTGAGCCTCAGTTTCTCCCTCACCCATAACATGAGAGCCTTTAAAAAGATGACCATATCAGTCTAGGTCCCTGACACCCTTTCATTCGTTAAGTTACCAATGGCAAACGTTTAACAACTTGATTTGAACAAATAATGCTGAATTTCCTGGAAGGTGCCTTTCTTAGACATTAGTACCTGTAAGAAATGAGGAATGTTCCGTAAACCAGGGCCTTCTGTTCATTCCTCGGCATCGACCGCCGCCTGCAGGCGCTCCCCGGGACTGCCTCTCACTGATGTCGGGGACACGTCTCCTAAGAAACGCAGGGGCACTCTTCACTTAAATCACTGGGCACAGGAAAGAGCAGGACAAAACATAAATGCCTTTTTCATTAGAGCAGAGACAAAGGCAAGTTAATAAAGACCCAAAGAAGAGGAAAGGCCCTCAGGGTGTAGATGAGGGGGGAAAAAGACCCAAGTTTCAGCTCCCCAGACAGCAGCATGTGAAAGAGGAGCTTTATTTATTTTGTCTAATCCCCTGGCTCCCTAGATAGAGTTTCATACACATTCCTTATCAGAATCTTAGGATTTTCTGAAGCAGAATATGTGTAACTCATTATATTACCACCAGAGAGGACATTTTGACCAGGCACCTTGTATTCCTTTTTATGTGTTAGTAAATGATTGTTCACTGATGCTCTGTGGATGAGTTAAACCATCTTCATTGGGGTGAATATTGTCTTTCCATTTTTTCTCACTCAAGGCATAAAAATTACTATAATTTATCATAACACGAGTTAATAAAAGTGGGCAAAATTTATCTTTTCAATATCTGAGCACAATTCTGGGAAAGCTTTTGACTGCCAAGTGTCCTAATTATTACTGTTTTTTGTACGTAATTGATTTGCTCAGAGAATGTATGGCCATTTGAATATTGTTTGATTCTGGTGATAATGGACTGCTGGAGCATATTTCCATTTTGCTTGCAAATAGTTTTAAATGTGTCTGCCTTGTATTGTAGGCAATTATACTTTCCATTCAGAGCCTGAGAAGTTAATGATTCTTTACATTTCCTGGAAAAGCTTTTTTTCCCTTTTGTTTGGATGAATGAGTACTTATTTTCTCTAAATATAAGTTTTAGAACTATTGTATTTCTACAGCTAAAGCTGGTATAGAACATGACCAAAGAATGTGTATTCAGTGTGTTTTGTGACACACTAAAATTGTATTTTAAATGCCTTTTTCCATGGTCACCTCTGGTCTTTTCATGCCTTCATTAAGGCATCAAGTGGGCTATAAGGAATGTGGTAGTCAGTGGTGTTTTGGAAAGGCAGCAAGTGCTACTCAGGAGAAGAGTCCAGTCATTAGAAACCACCTGTGTGACCCAGCGAATCAGACAACGAAAAGAATGCTACAAACCAGAGAAGAACAAGAGGAAAGTCCCACCACTTCCCTTAGCCCGTTCCTTCCTTCCCCTCCAGTGAAAACAGTGCTGACCCATCCATCCGGCAGGGAAATGGAATACGCAGGAGCCTGGAGCACAGTGGTGCCGATAGTTCCTGGAGCACACACCCATGAGTATGTTCTTAAAGTGTGCATTGCTCACTATCACACACATAGGCCCTGATTCATCATACCAGAGGTTTAAAAATTTGGAGATTAACTTGGTTCCCCTTATTCTCAGGCATGGACTCAGTTCTAACATTTAGTTTTAGAGTAAGCCAGGAACCGTGTTATTAATATTTTTCTACAGATGGTCGCCGACACATGATTTGGCTTGCAGTTTTTTGATTCTATGATGGTGAGAGCCATATGCATTCAATACAAAATGTACTTTGAATTTTGAATATTAATCTTTTCCTGGCTAGCAATATGTGGCACAATGCTCTCATGATACTGGGTAGCAGCACCGAGCTGCACATCAAGGTCAAGCCCAAGGGTAAACAACTGATACCATACAGTGTACCGTGTTGCCAGCACGTTGTAAAATAAGTTTATTGGGATGTAACTCCATAGTAGGTCAAGAAGCATCTGCACATTCTAACCTGTTCATTATCTGAGAGTAGAATTGTTGATTTATTAATTTTCATTTTGATGTAATTGTAGGTTCACATGTAGTTATAAAAAACACTACAGAGAGATTCCATATAGCTTTTACCCAGTCTCCTCTCAATGGTAACATCTCACAAAACTGTATAGGACAACACACAAGATACAAAGCCTTTCTATCACCACAAACACACAAAATTGCTGCTCAGCCCATCCACTAAGCTTTATAGTTTTGTTATTATATTTTTCAGTTTCTAAATTTCTATTTGGCTTTATTCTGTATCTTCTGTTTCTTTGCAGAGACAATTTGTACTGGTCTCAGGTGCATTCATAATTACTCTTTGAGGCATTACTGCCATGACTGCTTTAAAGTTTTTTCAGATAATTCTAACATCTCTATCATCTCAGTGTTGACATCTGTTGATTATCTTTTTTCATAGTTTTAAACCTTCCTGGTTCTTAGTATGACAATTGAAAACTGGACACTTTTGTATTACATTATGAGGCCATAGACGTTATTGAAACTTTTTGCTCTAGCTGGTACTTTTAATACCACTCCAGCAGGGGAGTCAGAGAGAGACCACCTCTCTACTGCCAGTAGTTATGCAAGTCCAAGTTGTACAAGTTCAAGTTCCTATTCAAACTCTCTTCATACCTGAAGTGGGGGTTCCTCATTGCTGTTGGTGAAGGTAAGACTTCTGACTCCCAACACACTTTCCACTGACATCACTTTGAGGGCGGTCTTGTTACCACTGGTTAATGATG
This sequence comes from Sturnira hondurensis, assembly GCF_014824575.4. Taxonomy (NCBI): domain Eukaryota; kingdom Metazoa; phylum Chordata; class Mammalia; order Chiroptera; family Phyllostomidae; genus Sturnira; species Sturnira hondurensis. The sequence goes on along the minus strand of NW_028079344.1, from coordinate 257,179 downwards.
AAAGACCTGACTCCCCACTAGGCCTCTTCTGGAACCACCCCTGCAAAGGGGGGTATGGGTGTCTTCTTACTACTGGGTGGGAGTGGAAGTCCAGGCTCCCTATTTGGTCTTCACTAACACCATAGGGATAGGGGAACCCTCACGGGGATGAAAGACCCACCTCCCTGCCTGGACCCCTTTGATATCACCTTGGTGGCACTGCTGGGGCACCTCATTACAGTCTCATTAAGATGGAAGTCTAAGCTCCCCACACAGCCTTTGCTGTCATGGGTGTAGGTGGTACTACAGTTTTTCTGATATTTGATTAGAGTAAAGCAGTCATTGTCTAAAACTGTCCTGCCTTGTGTGAGTTCAGCCAAAGTATGGAGAGTGCATAAGTGCATGTATTTGTAGCCAGAGCCACAGGGCCATTTTAGGCTGGGATCTGCCATTAGTTACTCAGGTTACACCATAATCTAGTAATCTCAACATAATTTATTTAAAGAAAGGGTGTCTTTTTTCTAATATGTGCAAAAGTACTACATGAGCTAGTAAGAGCCCTGAATGTCTAGAAGCCATATTTACATTAGGTTGCAAGATAATCCCCAATATGTAATAGCCTTGTGGATTAAAACAATTGAACTGGTATACATGAAGAATATGGCCAACTATGTAAGTCCAACCTAGAGCTAAAACTGGTAGCTGCTACAAATAAAAAAAAAACATACAAAGACATAAAACTTTAGTTTTCATCTGAAGAAACTTAGATATGATTGTAGAATCACTGTTGGTAATATTTTAGGAACTGTGAAAAAGTACAAAGAGAAAGGTAAATATTATCTTTGCTTTCTAGAGAGGATTCTAAAAATTGTAAATAGTTAACCGAATGTGAACCCTTTGAAATTTTTCAGAAAAAATTTTTAAACAAGTGGTTTGTCTAAAACAGATGATTTAGATAATAGGGAGCCAACACAGATTTACTAACAAGGCATACATAGAAGTTCCTATATTTTCATCTTTGAAATGGTTGGGATATATCAGAGGAATGTAATTGTGTTTTGAATAGGTTTAAAGCAGTGGATCATAATTGACTTAAGGCAAAAAATAAAAATCAAAGACACATAGGTAATAGGGGCATATGTGAAATAGCCTTATAACAAAAACTGTATTATTAATAAACTGAGCCAATTACTGATTTACCCAATCCTCGTCAATAATTTTACAAGTGATTTAGTAAGAAATAGATGGCATGCTTATGGAAAGGGTACAGGTAGTTAAGACTACAAAAGTTAGATAGACCTAATTTTCAATTCTGAGTTTACAAACTTGTCAGCCTTAGTTTCCTTATTTATAAAGTATGAATGATAATGCTACATAATTGTTATAATAATCCATAATATTGGTGTGAAAAGTAGACAAGACATTGTTGATAAAGTGCTTGAATGCCTAGGCCTTGTAATACTAATTTGGATTTCTGTTACTTTAGCTCCTGTTATCACATTTGCTGGTGACATATAACTGGCGAGGATAGCTGACTTATATATATATATATATCCTGGGGATGATAGAATTAGCTTTCAGTTTTCATGTAACACACACAAAAGGGCAAACATTGGCATGACTTACCCTCACTTGATATGAAGGTCTCAAAGTTGTCCAATGATGTCTAACCAAAAGCTAACAGAATGATTGTGGACAAGCAACCCAGAGCTTTCTCAGGCCACATCCAGGAGGACTTACCGCAGGACAGACGGTAGTGGCAGTTCTGTACTCTGCACTTGTCAGCCCGCATTTGAAAATCTGAGCCTGGTTCTGGGTGCTCTGTTATCAAAGAGAAAGTAACAAATTGGCCTGACTTTAGAGACAAGCCATCGAGGTAATGGAGAGCCTGGAAATCTTGACATAAATGGACTAGATAAAGGGAGCATGTCACCTGAAGAAGAGAGCTCTTGGCTGGGACATGATAGCTTGTTCACAATTAAAGACTACTTACTGCCTGGAAGAGGTGTTTTTGTGACCTTTTGACATACTGATAATGAGAATAGACACAGAGCATTTGATGATGGGAATTGGAAGAGAACAAACATTAAAAGAATTATTTAAGAGTCTGTCTTTAGTTGCTTTTTTTCTTCCTAAAATGAAGTCAGAATATGAAGCACTTTGTGAAAAATTTATCAAAATACTTTTACACAGGCTTTAATTGCTCCAATTTGTCAATGTCAACTTACATCTGTGTAAGTATATCTGCTCCGCCCTAACACTTCTTAAATTGAAAGAAATGTTCTGTATTCAACTCAAAACAGCATGTAAGTCACTGTTGCCAATCCTTCCTAAGAATTACTGTTTCAGGCTCTTTACTAACTAGTATCTTTGAATTGTCGTCATGTCTTTCTTAGTGATGACTTTATGTCTTTTTTAAAATTATTTTATTATTGTTGAATTACCGTTGTCTTCATTTTCCCCCACCCCAGCCAAACCCACTTCCCTTTCTTGCTTCCACTCTCCCTTTTGGTTTTGACCATGTGTCCTTTATAGTACTTCCTGAAAACTCTTCACCCCATTATTCTCTCCTACCTCCCCTCTGATTACTGTCAGATTGTTCTTAATTTCAATGTCTCTGGTTATATTTTGCTTGCTTTTTTCTTTTATTGATTATGTTCCAGTTAAAGGTGAGACTATATAGTATTTGTCTTTCACTACCTGGCTTATTTCACTTAGCATAATGCTCTCCAGTTCCACCCATGCTGTCACAAAGGGTAGGAGCTCCTTCTTTCTCTCTGCTGTGCAGTATTCCATTGTGTAAATGTACCGTAGTTTTTTGATCCACTCACTTACTAATAGGCACTTAGGTTGCTTCCAGCACTTGGCTATTGTAAATTGTGCTGTTATGAACATAGGGGCGCATAGGTTCTTTTGGATTGATATTTCAGAATTCTTAGGGTATAATCTCAGCAATGGAATTGCCTGGTCAAAAGGCAGTTCCAATTTTAGTTTTCTGAGAAAATTCCATACTGTTTTTCATAGTGGTTGCACCAGTCTGCATTACTATCAACAGTTCACTAAGGTTCCCTTTTCTTCACACCCTCTCCAACACCTGTTTATTGATTTGTTTATGATGGCCATTCTGACCAGTGTAAAGTGGTATCTCATTGTGGTTTTAATTAGCATCTTTCTGATGTCTTTTCTTTCCAGTTCATAAACTGACCTCAATGTGGTCAGTCTCTCTGCAATCTCTGCTTATAGAATTATTTTCCTGGATGTCTTAATCATGGTGATGCAATTTATTCTCAGTAATATTGTATTGAGTTTTAACTATATTACTGGTTTGCAATTACTAGAGCAGTACATTTATATTCAGATTTATTACAGTACTTTCCAAAAAATAATAGAAGTATCATTTTTCTATTTTTAGCCATAGCAATAATAGTCCCTGAAATACTACATTATTTAGTGTCCTTAAAACAGTATAACTGTATACAGCTGACCCTTGAACAACATGGCTTTGAATAGCATAGGTCCACTTATGTCAGATTTTTTCAGTACATGGAGCCAGCTCTTCATAGCCGTGGGTTTCACATCTGCAGATTCAGCCTGCCGCAGATCACAAACAGTGTTTTCACATTCCCAATGCAGATTCCCAGCTCGGATTCCCAGCCACTGGTCAGATGCAAAGGGCTGACTGAAGTTAAGTTTTTGGTCAGTCAGAAGATATACACAGATTTTGGACTGTACAGGGGACAGTGCTGCTGACCTCCATGTTCTTCAAGGGTCAACTGTACAGAGGGGTTATTCAGGGGCAAAAGCAATGCTTTGTTTTTATTATGTTAGTCCCCACATTTGTTGATGACTTACTTGCTAAGAAATGAAATTTAAAAATGTTAAGTTACTCTGTTACAGAGAGATTTCCTACTTCTCAGTATACTGTATACTCAAAAGAATTGGAAACAGGGACTGAAACAGGTATTTTTACATTCATTTTTATAGGAGCATCATTCACAATAGGCAAGAATTGGAAGTAACCCAAGTGTCCATTAGCAGATAAATAGATAATAAAATGTGATTAAAGTCACACAATGGAATACTATTTAGCCTTCAAGGCAGGAAATGCTGACACATGCTACAACATGATGAACCTTAAAGACACTTTGCTAAGTGAAACAAGGCTGTATGATTACACTTATATGAGGTACTCGGAGTTTTCAAACTCAAACAGACAGAAAGTAGAATGATGGTTGCTGGGGTCTGGGGGAAGGGCGTAATGGGGAGTTGGTATGTAATGGTTGTGACAGTTTCAGTTTGAAATGATGAAAAGGTTCTGTGCATGGATGACCTTGATGGTTACACAAAAATGTGAAACTCTCAGTCACTGAACTGTATGCTTAAGAATGGTTGGAATGGTGGATTTTATGATACGTATATTTTGCCACACTAAGACACACAGACAGAGAGATGCTTATTGTGGAGTAAATTCTCACAAGTCTGTGAAGTGGGTATTGTTATCTCTATTTTAACAAAAAAAAGACAGTGTGGTTTGCCTAGGGCCATGGAACCAACTGAGGTTCACTCAGTTGAGTCAAGTTATTGAATGCAGAGCCAAGGTCAGCAGAGCAAGCACCCCACGGTGAAACTATTTATATTAAAGGCCACCACCTCCCACAGCAAATCAAATTTCTGTCTGAATTATTTTAATTGATTTGATGATCAGTTTGGTCCTAAGCAAACTAAAGCAAAGATAATTGCAGGAATCATTTTGAGGTAATGCATAAGAATTATTTTTATAAAACTGGTAACCATGGAGTAGAAGAAAGAGAGAGAAGTACCCCCACTACTCTGTTCACTTCAGTTCTAGGTGGTGATTTGCCTAAGTGTATATCACCATGTATTCACACAGAGGCCCTTAGGTGATTAATGCAGGCCATGGCCCAAAAATTCCTCCGTGGGTTTCTTTGGAAACCATTCTTTAAGTACTAAGTGCTGTATCCTTAGCCAGCCAGCAATAGAACTCTGCTGGGCACATTGAAGTATTAAGAAAGGTTCTTTCCTTACACAGAGAGAAACAAGTACTCCTGGCCTGACATGTCTAAGTATCGTGGTAAAAAACATCACCACACTGCCTTCTGTCACCCAGCAGTAGAAGTCAGCAGGCCACCCCTCATGACCCCCTCAGCCACTGCCAGTTTTGAGTCTCCCCTACACATCTCTCAGGTCTTTGTCTTCCATGGTGCCCTGACTTTCTTCAGATCCTCATCAAGTTCTTACTGAGCCTCTTGTTTGTCTTAAGGGACTTCAGATCCTACCACTCTCCCTTCTCACATTTATTCAACAAATATGTAAGGCAGCCTAATAAATGCCAGCCACTATGCTGAGCTTTGGGAATACAGTGGTGGAATTCATATGTTCCCATAACCCCAGATGTGGTCAGTGTCCTTAGAAACCCAAAGTTTTATGGGGGAGACTGACCAGAATGTAATGACAACACACTTCAGTAAGCCTCTGATGAGAGAAGGCTCAGGCCTGTATATTCCAACATCCTGGATATTTATCATCCCAGCACTGCCCCGCACCCTGTGCCTCTAAGCTCCTGCCCTCACAGGCCTCTGGTCTGAAATGCCTCTGTCTGGCTCACTTTTACCTGGTAACAGACTTATCATTCAGGCTTGAACTCAAAGTCGTCTTGTCTCTGAAGTTCTTCCTACCACCTTCACTCCAAGTGAGACTTTTTTAACCCTCTTATTGCTGCTCTCTTGAACAGCTATTCTAAGCTTAACACATATTATCTTGACATTCGTTCCACATATCTGTCTCACCTGAAAGATCAAAGTACTCAGAGGCAGGAACCATGAGCCCTCCATAACATTTAGCACAAGCATTATGAATATCTGGCATTGTTTTGTATTGCTTCGAAACAAGTGTTGCATAGTCTAGAGAATCTGAGGAAACATTGTTTGAATTCCAAGCATCAGAGAGCATTCCATTTTGTGTTGATAATTTCCACATCTGATGAATTATTATGGAAAGAACTGCACCTTCATTTTGGACAAGGCCCGCTTCATAAGTAAAATAGGTTATCCCAGCTTCTAACATAAGGCATTGATGTAGTAAGCCTGTCTTTCTAAGATAGCTGCCCCAGCTAAATAGTCAGCAGTCTTCACCCACATTAGTTCTTCTGTTTTCCACAGAGCAAAGTTGATGATGCAAGTGAAAAGCTGCAGCATCAAATGAATCCCCAAGACTCTCTCCACAATTCCCTTTCACCCCACTCTAACCCTGAGACATAGCAAGGACAATAGCCTCTGGGACATAGCAAGGTCTACAGCACTTAACAATTGTAGTGTCTCCCAGAAATGATGCTGGCATTCAGCCCCCATGTCAAATGCATATGGAAAAAGAACAACAAAGAATGTAGCAGAGAATCTAGAAGAGTTTGTTCTCTGGCTTGTATCTTCAACTGTAGAAGGTGCCACTGTGTTTAAGCTGTGCTCCTCTGATGGGGCTAATCAGCTGGTGAAATGGACCCATCTATGAACTTACAACCCTAAAAAACAGAAGAAAAATTAATGTTTAAGGAACAACATGACATTGCAAAAGAAACAAGATTTGAAAAAAGCACTATTAGTGCCCAGTAATATGAGTATCTGGAACATGGGAAGAAAAGTTAGGCACCTGTAATCCTTGCCGTAATTTGTAAATATTTGGCCAATTATGGTCAATATCATCAGCAATATTACTTTAAACTGAAGCCACCATTATGATAGCATCATACAGATTTAGAGTTCTCTCATTTTACAAATGAGAAAACTGAATCTCAATAACTTCAAATCATTTTTTCAAGGTCATTCAAATAGTTAATGATGAAAAGCCAAGACTTGTATTCAATGTCCAGATTTCATTCATCAGTTCAGGGTATATCAGGTATTTACTTGTGTAACTGTTTTTTCTTTTTCTTGCCTGATTGCACTGGCTAGAAATTCCAGTATGATGTTGAAATGAAGTGGCAAAAACAGTCACGCATACTTTGCTTCCAATCTTATGGGAAGGTCTTCACTATTTCATTATTAAGTGATGTTACCTGTAGGTTGTTTTAGAGGCTCTTTGTAGAACGAAAGATGTTCCCTTCTAATCCAAGTGTATTCAGACTTTTTTGTTATCTTAAATGGGTATTGGATTTCTTCAAATGATTTATCTACTTCTATTGATCACATGCTTTTCCTTTATTCTGGTACATTAATATGGTACATTAATCAATCTATTTTCAGATGTTAAGTCAACCTTGCATTCCTGAAATAAATCAGACTTGGGTGATAGTGTGTGATCCTTTTTGTATGTTTTGGATTCAGTTTGTTATTGTCTCACCGAAGACTTGTGTCTATATCAATCAGGGCTATTATAGTTCCCTTTTCTTGCAACATGTTTGTCTGACTTTGGTATTATGGAATGAATTTAAAAGCAATCATTTTTCTTTCTATTTTCTGGGACAGTTTGGGGAGTATTGATATTATTTCTTGAAGTGTTTGATATAACTCAAACACTTATAACCAGTGATACCATCTGGGCCTGAGCTTTTCTTTATAAAAATATTTTTAATTACAAGCTCTATTATTTACTTATTCTAGATATGTTCAGCTTTTATATTTCCTCTTGAGTTAGTTTCAGTAATTTTTTCTAGATTCTAAAAAAAATTTGTCCATTTGGTCTAAGTTGTTAAATTTGGCATTCTCTTACAACTTTTTAAATTTTTGACAAGCAAATTATAACATATCTTTTATCATTCCTCATTTTAGTCATCTGTCTATTGAAAGTGCTAGCATTTTTTTTTCAAAAAACCAACTTTTGTTCAAAAACAATAATTTTTTATTAATTTTTAATATAATGGCTATTATATTTTTCCTTCTGCTTGCACTGGGTTTCAGTTTCTCTTCTTTTTTATGGTTGTTAAGGTGAAAGCTTACATTATGGTTAGAGGTCATTTCTTTTTGGTAATATAGTCATTTATACCTATTGATTTTCCTCTGACCATTGCTTTAGCTGCATTCCACAAATTTTACTTATTTCACAATACTTTTTAATTTCTTTTGTAAGTTCTTCTTTGACACATGGGTTTTTTGAAATGTGTTGTTTGATTTCCAAATATCCATGGCTTTTCAAAATTTCCTTTTGTTTTTCATTTCTGATTTAATTCTATCATGATTACAGAACATACTTTTTACAATTTCAGTCCTTTTAAATGTATTCAGGCTTGTTCTGTGACAATCTCTGGTCTATCCTAGATAATGTTCCATGTGCATTTGAAAAGGATGTGCATTTTAACTTTGGTCAGTAGAGTATTCTATAGAAGTCTGTTAGGTTTGGTTGGTTGATAGTGTTGTTCAAGTCTTTTATATCCTTGCTTATTTTCTGTATAATTGTATTATCCATAATTGGAAGTGGAGTGTTGAAATCTGCAATTATTCTTTTTGAATTATCCACTTCTCCCTTTGATTCCATTAAAGGGAGTTTGCATTTCATGTATTTTGGGGCTCTGTGAATAGGTGCATATATGTTTATAATTTTAGCATTTTTGCTAATGAATTTATTCTTTTCTCATTATAAAATATCCCTTGTGTCTCTAGTAACATTTTTTGTCTTAATGTATATTTGGCCTAATGTTAATATAGCCACTCCAGTTTTCTTTGGGGTTACCATCCTTTCACTATCAACGTATTTGTGCTTTTTAATCTAAAGTATGTCTCTTGTAGGCAGCACATAGTTGGATCCTGTTTTTTATCCAGTCCCACAATCTCTGTCTTTAGATTGAGATGTTTAATCCATTTATACTTAATATAACCATAGCAGGATTTAGATTTACCATTTTGCTATTTGTTTCCTGTGTGTCTCGTGTATCTTCTGATCCTCTATTCCCCTATTATTCCCTTTTTTGTATTATATGTTATTCTCTAATGTACCATTTAAATTACTTTGCTTTTTACTATATATCTGAAAATTATTTTTTAGTAGTTACTATGAGTATTACAATATGGGTATGAAATTGAAATAAACTAATTCAGTTTAATATTAATTCAATTTCAATTATGGATAGAAAATTTTCTCCAATATAGCTCCCTTTACTCCCCTTTCTTTGTGCTATTATTGTCATACAAAGCATACAGTTATACTTACAAAGTTTTAAAGTTAATTTTTTTGCTGAAAATTGTGCATTTTATATATTATATTATAGTAACTCTTAAATCAGATACCTCCCCATTTCTTTTTATTTAAACCTTTATAACTGAAAAGTAAAATACATATACAGAAAATCTTACCAAAACAATTTATACTTAATGAATTATTATAAAGCAAATACCCTTGAAACTCTCATCCAAATCAAGGAGTGGAACTCTGGCAGCTGCTCCAGACCCAGACATAGTTGTCTCCCTCTCCTAAAAAGTAGGCATTATCCTGACTTTTATGATGATCATTCCCTTGTATTTCTTTATAATTTTGGCATCCAAGCATGGATCCCTAGATTACATTTCATGTTTCCCATTTCTTTAATACAATCTGTATTTTGAGTTTCTTTATCCATAGATTTCCCCCTCTGTCTTCTCTCTCTCCAAAACCCCAGATTCTTTTTGTTGTTGAGTTTGTTTTGCTCTTCTACTGCTTAACTTTAGCACCAATCCTGGACTATTTTTTTAGGGTCTATATTCCCTGCATCATGTAGCCACTGGATTCTCTGCTTCCTTTCAAAAAATTTTTGCTTTCAAACTTGACTTTGTTGGGTTCACCCCAGAGTCACTATAGTTCAGTGATCAATCAACGATTGCTCAGAACATTTTCTTAAATATCTTAAGTCAGTAAGTCTTCCACCTTTTGCCAATGGCATCTGTATGTAAAGACACACTTTGGAATTTCAGGCAGTTTACAAATCAGCCTTAGTTTTTACTTCCTGCTTGTACATTTTCAAAGTAAGCCACACATAAATGAAAAAGGCCCTTGCTTGTCCCAGGTTTACTCTGGGCACACATTAAATCTTCTAGATCCTTAGCAATACATCAAAACTTTTCAATATCTTCTGGAATCATCAGGTTCTCCAGGTCTCTCTTTTAAATGTTAGGCTCAGCTCTTGTTTGCTTCAGCTGAAATTATAGCCTTAAGTAACTATGGTGTTAACTTCAACCAATTCCTACTGTTGTGAATAACAACCTGGGGATGGGGTTTTTCCACAGAGCTGAACTTCCTTCTAGCCAGAGCAAATACCATCAACACCCTGGGAATGGAGGTTTTACAGGAGCTATGAAATCAATAAAAACGCCCCTGTGCACTGAAAATGGTGCTCTCAGCACAGCTCTAAGAGGTGCACCCCCTCCATTCATTTTGAGGCTGCTATTTGTTCATAGCCACTATGCTGTGGAGCTGAGGAGCAGAGGGATGGGTGTATCTCCAGTTAAATCACCACTGACCGCATTCCTACATCTACAATCAGCAGTTTTTCTTGAATAAATAACTTTCACTTGTTCTCTGCCTTTGGCTTCCAGAGATCTGAAATGGTTGGTTTTCATAGTTTTGCTATTTTTCATTTTTTTGCAATTGCTTTTGTGTAGAATTAAACTCATCAAAGTTCTCACTCTGCCTTTCTGCGAGTTTCACCCCATATGTTAAGTTTTTGCTCTTTTCTCTTGAATAGTATTTTTCTGTAAGGCCTATGTGGCCAAGAGAATTGAAAACATATTCCAGTGAAAAATTTTGTGCATGATTATTCATACAGCAAAATTTGTATTAGCCAAAAAGTGAAAACAAACCACATATTCATCAGCTAATGAATGGACAAATAAATTGTGGTACAAATCCATACAATGGAATATTAATTCCTCTATAAAAAAGAATAAAGTACTGATACATGGTACAACATGGATGAACCTTGCAAATATCATGATAAGTGAAAGAAACCATTTGAAAATGCTACATTGCATGACTATATATGCATGAAAAGTCCCAGACAGGCAAAGGCATAGAGACAGAAGGCTGATACAGCTTTCCAAGAGGTAGGGGCGGGAAGAAGGGAGAGTGACTACAAATGGATCGGGGATTGTTGGGGGAGGGTGGGGGGAGAGTCAGAGATAATTAAAATTTTCTAAAATTTATTAAATAGTAGTTATACTTGCACAATTCTGTGAATATCCTGAAAAACTACTGAATTGTACACTTTAAAATGTTGAATTCCATGCTATGTGAGTTATATACAACAAAGCTTTTAAAAATCCTTTATAGAGTCTTTGTAAGTGAGAAAAGAAAATTTTGAAATTTTGAAAACTATTTCAGATCTACAGTAATGACCAATTGAATTACCCTCTCATTCATTTATGCGTGTAGCCTTTCATCTATTTCACAGGGTAATTCGTGTGCTGTGCCCAGCGTAAAGGAAGCACTTAAGGAAGTGTTGGGTATTGTTATCAGGCATTTAAAAATGAAGTGACAGTGAACCACTGTGTAACAAAATGAGTGAAAATTGATTCTATCTTCTAGGAACTCAATAATCTAAGAGTACACAGACATGTAAACAAAAAACTACAATAATGAGAAAAGTGTTTAACAGACAAATATAAAGGACACTATCAGAGTACAGATGGAGAAGTACTTTGTTTAGTCGGGGGAGAACAAGGGCAGCTTTCTGAAGATAATTGACCTAAATAAATTTTCTAACTCCTAGTGCCCTGCTGAATCAGTTGAAGTAAGAGTTTTGTGGGTAGAACATCAAGGAAAGTGCATATTTCAAGGAAAAGAAGCAGCCTAGGCAAAGATAAAGAAATGTGAGAACTATGCATGGTATGTGAGGAAGTGGCAAAATAATAAAAAATAAGTGAAGAATTTAGATTTCCTCCTGTCAGTGAAGAGGATTTTCAGAAAGATTTTAAGTAGGAGAGTGTCCTTTTACCAGCGGGAAAAGAAAAATGAATCTGAGGACACAAGGCTGGTGCCAAGGAGCCTGGTTTGGGAGAATCAGAAGGAAGCTTGAACTAAGGACATAGTGAAGCAGGAAGTGTTGAGGAAAATGAGGAAGAAAATAACTTCAAATCTGCACAGGAAGTAAAACTGAGGAAATTTGATCATCAGTGGGATTTGGACAGTTAAGAAAAGAGACAGAATAAACACTCAAATTTCTGGTCTGGTAATGGGGTATATTTCAGTGTCATTCATCTCAACGTGGAATAAAAGAAAAGAAACAAAATTGAGGGGAAAGGTGGTGACTTTTTTAAAAGATCTCATTTATTTTATTTTTAGACAGAGGGGAAGGGAGGGAGAGGGAGAGAAACATCAATGTCTGGTTGCCTCTCGTGTGCCCCCTACTGGGGATCTGGCCTGCAACCCCCCTCCCACCAGCATCCCCCTCCTTAGCTCACGTCCGTGGATTGTACATATAAGTTCTTTGGCTTCTCCATTTCCCATACTATTCTTAACCTCTCCCTGTCTACTTTGTACCTACCATTTATGCTACTTATTTGCTGTACCTTTTCCCACATTCTCCCCCTTCCCCTCCCCACTGATAACCCTCCATGTGATCTCCACTTCTGTGATTCTGTTCCTGTTCTAGATGTTTGCTTAGTTTGTTTTTAAGTTCAGTTATTGATAATTGTGAGTTTTTTGTTACTTACTGTTCATACTTTTGATCATCTTCTCTTTCTTAAATATTAAAGTCTCTTTAACATTTCATAGAATAAGGGCTTGGTGATGATGATGAACTCCTTTAACTTTACCTTACTTACCTGGGAAGCACTTTGCCTGCCCTTCCATTTTAAATGAAAGCTTTGTTGGATAGAGTAATTTTAGATGTAGGTCCTTGCCTTTCATGACTTTGAACACTTCTTCTCAGCCCCTTCTTGCCTGCAAGGTTTATTTTGGGAAATCAGCTGATAGTATTTTTGCTTATTGTCTAGTAAGTATTTCCAATTATTTTTTAATAAGTATTTCCACATCAGGAGTACATGGGCATACTGTACCTTTATATTGATAACTGTGAGTTCTGCTCTGTAAATGGTGAAGATAAATTAGTTCATTTTCTTATTATTTAGTGTATTATTAAAGTGTGTGTGTTTTTTTTTATCGTGAATGAGATGCCAAATAGAACTATTCAATCCTTTGTGAATGATTCTTCAGTTTGAAGTTTGGGGATTACGCCTTATTTCTTAACAAGTGGCCAGGGAGAATGATTATTTCCCCATCTCAGTCAATAAACACTCATTTTTCAAAACAGTGGAAATTTACATTTTCTTTTGAATATACACCATTTATTAAATATCCACCTCCATTGCTGCCCTGATAACCATTTGGAACAGCTCATCACTTATGATAGCAATATCATTGCTCTGGGTCAGTTTGCAAAACAGCTAAAGAAATACATTTGTTGGGTTTTCAGGAACTACCATAAAGGACACATGGACAAAACCAAGGGGGAGGGTGGAAGCAAAGGAGGGAGGGAGGTTTGGCTGGGGTGGGGGGCAGTCATTGGGGGGGGGATGAAGACAACTGCAATTGAACAACACTAAAATAATTTTTAAAATGTTTAAAAAGAAACACATTTGTTATCTACCTCTCAGGTTCTAAAGGGAAGTGAACTTTAGGGTATAATGAGTAGAGCTAGGGCTCTCTTTTCCTAGAAGACATTGTAAAGGGAAAGTGAATTCTTTAGTTTATTTGTCAGTTGGTTGGGATTTGGGGCAAGAGCATTTACAATGACCCACTGCAAATAACCAGAATAGTGTGTAACACATGGAAAATATTTGCTTGACCTGGCAGGGACATTTTTACATTTGCCATCTACTTGAAGGCTCTATATAGGGTACAATTCTTTATAAAAATAGGTTTCTCTTTTGTAATAGTAAAATACATAAGTCTATTTTTATGTTAAATTCTAGATTTGTTTTAATCTGGTCTCTCCCTCAGTACAGTTGCAAAAAGTGGCTACTAATCAAATTCTCCATCTTCTATATTTAATTCGTCTTGTGGAAACTCAAATCTATCAATTCAAGTTCCAATGACACTTAACTGAGTCATATTACATGCGGAAAGCACTACAATACCACAGCCACTTGGGCTGGTTTTCCTTCTCTCATTTGCCCACTATAGTCTGTTCTCTAAAGTTTCTTTATAAAGAAATCAGATTATTTTGAGGTCTCATATAATGTTTATAACAGCATTATTAAGATGAACATACCATACAATTAATTCATTTAAATGTGCAATTCAAATGTTTTTAGCCTATTCACAAAGTTGTGCAGTCATCACCAATTAATTTTAGAGTATTTTTATCTCCCCAAAGAGAAATTCCATACCTTCTAGACATAAGCCCTCAATTCTGCTATCTTCTTCCTGCTTTACTGCCTGGCCAGCTCTCTCTAGGCAACTACTAATCTCCTATCTGTCTTCATAGATTTGCCTGTTCTGGGTATTTGATAGTGGAGTCATAATCTATGATCGTTTATGACTGGCTTCTTTCACTTAGCGTGATCTTTTCAAAGGTCGTCTATGCTGTGGCATGTATCAGTACGACATTCTCTTTTTATGACCAAATAATATGTCACTGCATGAAAATATCACACTTTGCTTTTCTGTGCATCTGTTGATAGTCATTGGGATTGTTTCCACACCTTGGCTTTTATGAATATTGCTGCTGTGAACCTTATATGAACTTCTGAAGTTTGTTCCATTCCAATAAAAAATTGTGGGGGAATTTTTGTAATTGCTTTAAATTTGTAAATTAATTTGGGATCATTTTAATTTTTATTACAATATTCAGTATTCCATCCAGGAAAATTATTTTCCTTTTTGTAGTTATTTAGGGAATACTTGTGTATTCCTTGCCATGAAGTTTTATAGTTTTCTTCATGAAATTCCGGCGCATTTCCTTTTTCAACAATAATTTCTACTTATTTTATAATGTTTTGCTATTTTAATTGGAATTTTTTAATTAAAAGTTTCATTTGGTGAAAGCACAAAAAACAAGAGGCACAGAGGAAAAGCTTACAAATGACACAGGATAGAATTCTGGGGCAGGGCAGTCACAGCTATCATGTCCCTCCCCAGGAGGCCAAAAAATAGTAAATAGTGAAATTTGTTCATGGTTTGAGAGAATTTGATTTTTCTCTAGTGTCACCAGATCCTGATGATTTCCTGTGAAAACCTTTTTTTCTGAGATACCATGTAGGAGTTTAGCAATCATAAGGGGGCATTTAATTTTTTGCCCTAGCATTTAAGTTGCCTCATCAGTGATAGTTTTGTCACATCTTTTACTGCCCACATTTCAGAATGTGACCAAATGAACCCCCTTTTTTGTTCTCTTCCAGGATTTCTAATGAGCACTCCCCCAAACTCCAGATCCGGAGTCACAGTTACCTGAGGGCAGTAAGTGAAGTCTCCATCAACCGAAGCCTGGACAGCCTTGACCCTGCAGGCCTGCTCACGTCACCAAAGTTCCGCTCCAGGAATGAGAGCTACATGCGAGCCATGAGCACCATCAGCCAGGTGAGCAACATGACCATGAGCTGTTAACTGCACAAGGGTGAGTGGACGCTGAGGGCACACAAAGTGAGAAGGCAGTCATCCCCACTGGAGACTACTGCTGGATCAGGCAGGAGGTCTGATCTGAATGCTACTTGCATTCAGTCCCTGAAAGCATCTGGTATCAACAGTCTACCAGCAGGTGAAGGGTCCTCTGCTGATAAATAAAGCACAACAGGGAGTCCTTGGAAATTCATGAGCAGACTCTCAACACCAGCAAATCTGTCAGCAAGAAGTTAATGGATGAGATGTAAGATGCTTGAAGGATAGAAGGACAGTGTAGACATCACTGGCAAAACCAAGAGAGTGTCTAATCATAAAAGTACAAGTATTAAGCAGGTCATCAAGACAGGGACCCAGGCATAATAAATGAGATACAGTCTATGTACCTCAAATGGCCTTAGGTGAATATTGTGGCTTGGTAATGAGACAGAAGCCCACTTATAAGAACAGGACTAGGGATGGAGACTCAGTAAGGGAATGAAGACTTAATAAAGCTTTTCTAGTCTCTCCCATCCAGGACCAGAGGGTGTGGGGGAGGGGTGTATTACCTAAGCTCAAGGGTAGAAAGAACCTGGAACTCTTGGAGGACCTGAACTTACAGCTTTCAGGGACCACCAGAGAAGCAGAAAATGCCTCAGAAACTTCTGGAAAGGCAAAAAAGAAGGGCATTTGTAATGATGTTTAGGATCACTTTATTTAAATTTATATTACAATTTAAAAAATAAGTACTATACTTATTCAGCTAATATTTGCTGAGCAAAACACTAGTCTGGATTATGCAAGTTATTCAGTGATGAGTAAAACATAATCCCGTTCCTCAAAAGCTTACAGTCTAGTGGCAATCATACAAAAAACCTAAAAGTGCTCTCATGAGCATGATTTACTTGTACACCACAAAAACACTCTGAGATAGTTAGAGCAAGAATTAACAATAAAAGCCACCTTAACTGGGTTAGACACTGACAACTGCTTTATATTTTTAAAATATTAGTCCTTGCCCTGACTGGTGTAGCTCAGTGGACTGAGTGCCGGCCTATGAACTAAAAAGTCACTGGTTCAATTCCCAGTTTAGGGCACATGCCTAGGTTGCAGGCCAAGTCCCCTGAGGGGGACGCACAAGAGGCAACCACACATTGATGATGATTTCCCTCTCCCCCTCCCCTCCCCTCTCTAAAAATAAATAAATAAATAAAATCTTTTTTAATAAATAAAATATTAGTTCTTATAAGCTCTCTGTAAGATATGTAAATAACCAGATGTTAAATGAGAATGTCTTTGTGGTCATGAAACTGTCAATAAGACCCTGAAGTTAAGCAGGAAAATAACATTAAGTACCCAGATTTTAAAGAGAGAGTTTCTAGGAATGAGATGTAGAAATATGCATTTTAACAAATAAAGTAGTATTTGATTCTTACTTTAAAAAGTGCTAGCCTAAAACATATACAAAGACTAGAAAATGCTCTAGTTTAGTTGGAGATTACCATACTTCAAGAGGCAGCCATGGGAAATATATTCTAAATTCTGCTCTAGAGACATTTTTATACAAATGCTCTTTCATGCCAGGCTCAATGAATGGACTTCATTAATTAGGAATGAGATTAATTAAAGATTAATTAAAACTTAAGCTTTTAAGCAGGCAAGAGATATAATCTGAACTTTGATGCAGGATAGTTAATTTGGCAAAAGAATGTGGAAAATATTGGAGGTAATGAGAGACTAAAGAAAGAAGAGCTAGTCTGGAAGACAGACATTGTGATCACCTGGGTGAATTAATGCTGCTAGGGGTGTTGCAACTGATGATGGTGATGGTAGTGTTGTGGTTGTGATGGTGGTAATAGTGGAAGTGGTAGTGGTGGCAGAGATGGTGATGATGGTGATGCTGATGGTAGTGATGGTGATGGTGGTAATAGTGATGATGGGGACAGGAATTGTGGTATAGTAATGGTGTTGGGGCTGGTGGTGAAGATAATGATAGTGATGGTGGTGATGGTAGCAATAATGGTGGTGGTGGTGGTGATCCTGGAGGTACTGGTAGAGATGGTGGTAATATGATGATGGTAGTAGAGATGATGGTATTGGAGATGAGGATGGTGATAATGAAAGTAGTGGTGGTAGAGATGGTGGTTATGGCGATGGCACTGATGGTGGTATGGGGTGGTGATAGTATAATGTGATGGGGCTGTAGATGAACAAATAATGCATTTGAACAAAACAATTATGAAATTCTAGCCTTAGTACTGAAGCCTCTCTGATCTGTATGAGTGAGACCCTAAAATAGAGACACAGCTAAGAAATTGGTCTAGAATAACTAAATTGTTTGTTTCTGCCATTCATACCTCACAGAAATAAAACACCTTTAAAAACAGATTGTGCTCGAATGTTGGAGAATAATTGAACATCTTTTTGTATGGTTATTATCCTGTTTTTACTGCATATACATCTAATTAAAATGGGGGTTTTAAAAGTAAGACTAGAGAAGAATGTTTTAAAGTCACATTTTAAAAAATATTTGGTATAGTAACTGTTATTTCCAAATTAGCTTAATTTATGTCTTCATTTATTTTAAGTTCAAATCTTAAGTATCTTCATTTAGAATGGTAAACTAGAAGCCCACAGGCATATGTTTTCTGGCAACATTCTTGTAGTCTATGTCATTTAAAAATTAAATATTACTGTGCTCAGTGGTAATGCCAGCAATTCAGCTGTGACTTTGACCTAGATCACCCCTTCATAGTATGTATACAAAGGGATGCGCAGGTGAAAGAAGTGTCTATGGTATGCAGCTAGTCAGTGACAGAATCCAGAAACTCAAGTATTCGGAGTCCTAACTGGTACGTTTCTTTAATGTCTCCTAGTATTGGGTATTGGTGGCAATAATATTGTTAATAATAGTAGTCATAATAATGAAATGATAACAATATTTATATCCATTCAGTTGCACTGTTGCAATGTATCATTTACCAGATCAGGGTAGAAGCTTTGCATAGTATCTCATTAATTTCATACCAAGTCTAAGAAAGATTATTTTTAATTTGTGAAACTCAGTCTCAGAAAGTTGGAGTAATTTGTCTCATTCTTCCCACTATACTATCTCAAAAAATATATATCCTTTATTTATGCAGTGCCTACCATGCGCCTAGGAATATAGTATGCATATGTATATGTTATTTTATTTTTATCCTTAAAGCATCCCTATGGGGTATGATTTTAACCATTTTACAGATGAGGAAAGTGAAACAGAGAATTCAAGCAAATTGCCCATAATATAGTAGAAAGAGCATTAACCTACTCCCCCTTCCCATATAAACTATAAATCCAAGTGGATTTAAAATATAATCAATAGCACAGAGTAACAAAAATATTAATATGAAACCTTGGAGAATACATGTATGATGTGGTAAAAATTGTAATTTCTCATAAAGTAAGAATTCTGGAAAACATAAAATAAACTATTGACATTTTTTTCTATTTTTTTAAAGATTTTATTTATTTATTTTTACAGAGGGGAAGAGAGGGAGAAAGAGGAGAGAAACCTCTTATGCGCCCCCTACTGGGGATAGGGGACCTTGCCCACAACCATGGCTCTAGACTGAGAATCGAACCTGAGACCCTTTAGTTCACAGGCTGGCACTCAATCAACTGAGCCACACCAGCCAGAGCAATTGATATTTATTCTAACTAAAAATTAAATATTGCTATGTGGTAGACATCATAAAATTAAAATACAATTGATGGGGTAATATTTGATCACATCCAAAAAAAGAATCAATATTCCAGTTGTTTAAAGTGTTTCTACCAATTAGTATGAAGAGATAGACAACCCAAAATTTGTGGCAAAACTATGAACCAGGGGAAAAGATGTATGAAGGTCAATAAATATAGAAGGTGCTCATATACACTAGGATTGTATATTTGCCTTTGGTAAAGGCAAATCAAAACAGCACAATATAATTTTTGACCTATCGGAATGGCAAAAACTTCTAACATTTACTCTGGTGACCATGCTGAGAAATGAGCTCTGTCTTACTTGCTGTTTGAAATGAATTGTTACAATTGTTTTAGAAAGTAAATTGGTAAAATCTAGAAAAAGGTAAATATCTTTTGGCAAGGGAATCCTACTTTTGGAGCTCTCTAATACAGAAATAAAAACACCAATATATAAAGTCAAATGCACAAGAATGTTCATCAGAGCATGGTCTCCAAGGACATACCTGAATCATCATCCATAAAGGAGTGGCTAAATAAATTATGGTACAATGTTGTGGTAGTAACTTAGTGTCTGAATGTCCTTGATTCTCTATAAAAAGCAGACAGTGCAACTAGATAGAAAAATCAAAACTCATGGACAATATTTATAATAAAATGAAGTAATAAGATATCTTTATGATCCCAAAATATGAGTAAATGAGAACAAACCACCAGTAGCCATAAGCAGGCCTTGTATTCACATCTACCTAGGAAGACAAAGAAGAAGACCGTGACTTTACTGATGAATTGAGTGTGGCAGAACAAAACAAGCAGAAGGTATATTCTGGAAAGCTCACAGGGGGCTATCTGAGAACATCAGCTGAACTGGGAAGGACTTTACCTTTCTATCAACAGGCGTATTCAAGGTGCCTGCATTAAGGCTAGAGCAATCTGAGTGTATTGTGTAACACTGGAAACCAACCATCCAGTGTTTCCTTGCAAGACAGGGCCCAGTACTAAAAACAACCAGTTGGGAGTAGAAATAACTATGGGCAAGATAGAGACAATAGCAAAAAAGAAATGAGAAGGTCTAGGTAAAGGTAGGAGTGAGGGCAAGAGAACCAGGAAATCTCAGAAAGCAACACTCTAAAATACTAGAAGAAAAAGCCCTGTGAATTTAGGGGGGAAATCCTGAATGTATCACCTACTCAAGTTCAGAAAAGCTAATTTTACAGAAAAATGAGCCAAAAAAAGTACCCACTTCAAAGAACATTCAAAATCACTGTACAAAGAAAAGAAAATAAGGTGCAAAATAACATTGCCACAAAAAATAAAAATATGCCAGGAAGACATGCCCACAAAATAGAACAAGTCTGTATTGCACTATTTCCAAATGAACTCAGGAACATTAAGAAAATGATATAAGATAAAAAATAGGACTTCCGCCAAGATGGAGGCATAGGTGGAAACACTGTGCCTTCTCCCAAACCAAGTTTTAACACAAAAAAAGTTTGGAGAAACAAAGACACAACCAAAGGACAGAAAATTGAATTATACAGAAGTCCGACTACATCTAACCGTTCAACGGGGACGGTAAGAGGGGCAGAGCCAGCAGTGAGCAGGGTCGGGCAGGACAGGTCCCCCGACCCAGGCGCTCAGGCAGCCTGGAGCCAGTTGGGGTGCAGGGCAGACTGACCGCGGTCGCACATTCGCGCACAGTGAGACAGACCACACAGGCCCCAGGGGGCGGGGGCTGACGGTGGTGGCACACTCGCGTGCAGTGGGACGAAACGTGTGGGCCCGGTGATGGCAGCAACTGCAGCACCGGTAAGGGCCGCGGCAGCAGGCGGCAGACAGGACGCCATAGTCCCTCTTTGACCCCGCCCCCACATACAGCATCACAACCCAGCGACTTAGTTGCCCTGTTCTAGTGAACACCTTAGGGCTCCAATCCTGCTATGGAACAGGCACGGACAGCCCAAAAGATGGTGCAAGAAGAACTCAAAGTCCCAGAGCCAATAACTCTAAGCGACCGAGAAATTGCCAGCCTCTCAGACGCACAATTCAAGACACTATTTATCAGGATGCTCACAGAACTGGTAGATTATAGTCACAAATTAGAGGAACATAGTCACAAATTAGAGGAACATATGAAGGCTAAACTAATTGAAATGAAGGGAGATGCACAGGAAACCAATAGTGATGGAAAGGAAACGGGGACTCAAATCAATGGAATGGACCAGAAGGAAGAACAAAACATCCCACCAGAAAGGAATGAAGAAATGAGAATTCAAAAAAATGAGGAGAGGCTTAGGAACCTCCAGGACATCTTTAAACGTTCCAACATCCGAA
This sequence comes from Sturnira hondurensis, assembly GCF_014824575.4. Classification (NCBI taxonomy): domain Eukaryota; kingdom Metazoa; phylum Chordata; class Mammalia; order Chiroptera; family Phyllostomidae; genus Sturnira; species Sturnira hondurensis. The sequence continues at coordinate 235,627 of NW_028079344.1, read as the reverse complement.
TTATAGGGGTACCAGAAGGGGGAAAGAAACAGCCACGAGTGGAAAACATATTTGAACAAATAATAAAGGAGAACTTCCCCAGTCTGGCAAAGGAAATAGACTTCCAGGAAATCCAGGAAGCTCAGAGAGTGCCAAAGAAGTTGGACCCAAGAAGGAACACACCAAGGCACATCATAATTACATTAGCCAAGACCAAAATGAAGGAGAGAATCCTAGAAGCATCAAGGGATAAGGGGACAGTCACCTACAAAGGAGTACCCATCAGACTGTCAGTGGATTTCTCAAAAGAGACCTTCCAGGCAAGAAGGGGCTGGAAAGAAGTATTCCAAGTCATGAAATCCAAAGACCTACAGCCAAGATTGCTTTATCCAGCAAAACTTTCATTTAGAATGAAAGGACAGATAAAGTGCTTCTCAGATAAGGTCAAGTTCAAGGAGTTCATCATCACCAAGCCCTTATTATATGAAATGCTAAAGGGACTTATATAAGAAAAAGAAGATGAAAAATATTAACAGTGAAAGGACAGCAAGCACACAGTTATTAAAAACCACACCTAAAACAAAAGCAAACCAAGAGGACAGCTAGGTCAGGAGTGGAACCATAGAAATGAAGAACACATGGAGGGTTAGAAATGGGGGTGGGAGGGGGAGAAGGGGGGAGAAGGCACAGAAAATAGCATAGATGGTAGGTAGAAAATAGATAGGGGGGAGGGCAATAATAGTGGGGGAAATATAGAATCCAAAGAACTTGAGACACGTGGTTATAAAGTAAGGGGGGGAGAATGGTGGGGGAGGGAAGGTGCGGGTGGAGGGGAATGAAGGGGGGAATCGAATAACTGTAATGGTATAATCAATAAAATATATTTTTAAAAAAGACAAAAAATATATCTGATTTTTAAAAACTTAAAAATGATGTCATAGCCCTGACTGGTGCAGCTCAGTGAGTTTGATGTCATCCCACAACTGAAAGGTCATTGATTCAATTTCAGGCCAGGTCCTAGCTGTGGACTTGCAAGAGGCAACCAATTGACATTTCTGTCACACATCAATGTTTCTCTGTTTCTACCTCTCCCTCCTTCCTTCCTCTCTATCAATAAATTTTTAAAATATTTTTTGGATATTTTAAAATGAAGTCACAGAACTCAGGAAAGATTTAGAAGTAAAATAAAGTTCATTTTAGAATGAAGATCATACTAGAAGGAATACAGGAGCAAATAAACATGACATTTCATACACTAAAAACAATAGACTCTATAAAGGAAGGACATTTTTAAAAACAAAAATAAATTCACAGGTAAAAAGAATTCAGGAGAAACATAAATATTTAACATACAGATAATAGAAATCTCTGAAAAATGAAATCAAAGTAAAGGACCAGAACAAATAACAACAATAATTAAATAATACTTTTCTGAAACAGAAAGAGGATTCAAAATTACACCTTGAATAAAACTACAGGACTTTTGAGAATTTTTTTTTAAAAAACTTTGAAATTCTAAACAAAAAGCACAAGTGGCTTTAAAAAGAACAAAAATTAAATTACCATCAGACTCTTTAACAATAATAGTTTGTGCCAAAAGAAAATTGAATAATATATTATTATATTCAAGGGGAAAAATGTGAACCAAAGATTTTTATACCCAGAAAAACTGGCTTTCAGATATAAAACACACAGGCAAACAGTTATAAGCATGGATGAATGCAGGGAATGTTGTTTCCCTGAGCTCTTCCTGAGAAATCTATTAGACAATGAGCTTTAGACAACCCAAAGGACCAGATGTAAGAACTAGTAGCAAACAGATGTCTAGGTTTATTTCCAAACTTTGAATTCTATTCCATTGGTCCATATGTCTGTACTTATGTCAGCGCCACACTGTTTCAGTCACTGTAGTAAGCCTTGTAGTAAGTTTTGAAGTCAGAAGTATGAGTTCTTCAGCTTTGTTCTTTTTCAATATTGTTTTGGAAATTCAAGTTTTAATTAATATCTTAAATTTGTATCTTAGACTTTTAAGTTAAATCTTAAATTAGTATCTTTATTTTTCTTCATATTTCTTATGCTTGACATTTTTTGAGCTTCTTGGAGTCCAATATTTGATGGGTATCAGTTCCAGAAAGAAAAGAGAAAACAGATGGGAGGAAATTACTAATGAAATAATTTAAGGAATAGTCTCAGAGCAGAAAGACATGATTTTGGAAATTGAGAGGGCCCATCCAGCACATTGGGCAGAGAAATATCCACGTAGAAATTATCATAAGGAAATGTTAGATCATTAGGACAAGAAAATCCTAAAAATTTTCAGAAAGGGGTGGGCAAAGGAAGCAACTCACATGGAAAGGCTCTGCAATGAGAAAGGCATCTGATTATTCAACCTCTAGCATTCACAGAAGCTAAGAGACAGGAGAGAAGCCTGAAAATACCTAAAAGGAGACAGGATACAGGCTAGGTTTCTAGATGCAAGCACATGTAAGAGTGGAGGTGGAATACAGATATTTCCATTGATGCGGAGTGGCTGCCTTGTTCAGGAAAGCACTGGAAAATAAGCTCCACCACCAGGGAATAAAGCATGAAGGAAGAAACAGGGGTTCCATCATGGGCTAGATAATGAAGGACATCCCCAGAATGACAGGAAAGGGAGATCCCAGGACAGCAGCAGGCTTGGCAGCCATAGATTATGAGGGCAGAAGGGAAACCAAGAGGTTACCAGAGGTCTATGAATATACCAAGAAATGTACATAATCATGTGTTTGGAAAAATGGATGTAAATACCAATTACCCAGAAAAAAGAATTGAAAGTGATTGTCTCTGGGAAGCCAGAGTCCAAAGTCGGCAGGGTGGTTCAGGGCCCTGCTTTTTTCTTTATCAGCCATCAGCCACCTAAAGCTATTTGAACTACATTTGTGTATAAGTCTGATAAAAAATAATCTTTTTACACGAAGATTTTTATGAAAAAGTATTGTCAAGCATTAAAAGTATAGCCATTGGTAAAACTAAGACTAAAGGCAAGCTAAAGTGCAAGATAATGTAAATATAGCACATGTAGATAAATATATTTACATGATCATGTAATTATAGCACAACTATTTTAAAATGAGGAAAGAATGAATAGAGCATATGCACACCCCCAAAAAGGAATTACTAGCTGATATGGGCAGGGGTAGTATTAGTATGATATGATAATGATATGGGCAGGGGTAGTATTAGTATGTTATTCTGAAGCTGCTGTGAATGTATTATAGAATAAAGGAAATTAATAATCATAGGATATCCCGATGCTATCTTCACTGTGTGCTTGAGACCCAAAATTTAGCATGGAATAAAGATGTAAGTATAATATAGAAGAGATTACTTAAAAACCCTGCAGCCTGAGTTTGAATTGGAGGAGTTCATAGCCTACTTCTTTCCATTGAAAAGGCCTAGGAACAATGACTAACCAAGTAGCAATGACAACAAAGCTTACTAGTGCCCAGATTATGTTCTTGGGATACCAATTCCTGCCCATAAAAAAGAGGGTTTGGGGGGGAAAATACTGATTCCAGGACTGGGCAGGAAATGTATAGGATGACTTTGCAATCCTTTGTCATAACAAATATCAAGGAAGCCATCTGAGACCACTAGCTTCATGTCAAAAGGACTGAGGAGCCAACCAAAGAGTTTTCCACTGGCCAAAGCTGAGACAAATTTCAGTTCACAAAGAATAATAAATGAGTTGTATTTAAAACCATCAAATACTTTTAAATCCATGAGTTTATTTTGATACTTTTTAAATACAGATCACTTTTTGTAGATAAGAGTGAATGAATATATTATCCTGAAACTTAGTAAATGAAAGGGAAAAGTTCCTGTAGTTTCCATGTGACCCAAACCAGTGAGTAGCCAAATAATATGTCAGGAAGCAATTATTTATAAAACTGTTCTGACTAGTAGCTATAAAAGTTGATGCAAATCACCATTTGCAGCCCCCCAATGAATAATGGATCTGGGCACAAATGGCACCCAGCAACATGATGCCAACCAGTCAAGAGAAATAATGTGCCTCACGATGAAAGAATGCATGACCTCTAGTCTTGCCACAGGGATTGAACCTGAGTCTGATCAAAAGTCAGGATCCAACTTCCGGCCAAGATGGAGGCGTAGGTGGAAACACTGTGCTCCCTCCCACAACTAAATTTAAAGACAACAAAGTTTTAGAAACAAAAAAGCAGCCAAAACAGTGAAAATTGAACTGTACGGAAGTCCAACAACAACGAACCACTCAGCCAGACAGGTATGAGGGGCGGAGTTAGCGGCAGAGCGGGGTCGGGCTAGAAAGATCATTCAGTCTGACCGACACAGGAGCCCGGAGCAGAGGCGGTTGGTGGATCTCAGGGTGGCAACAGGCAGACCCAATGAGAGCACAGGGCGGCTGGCTGACCGTGGTCACACATTCGCACACAGATAAACCAAGCAAAGGAGTGAACAGTGAGACAGACCACTCAGGCTAGGGCCCCAGCAACAGGAATAACAGCCTGAAAGCACCAACTGGAAAGACTTTCTCAGGGTCGAGGGGCCAGGAGAGATTCCGAGGCCCACAGAGAGTTCGTTGGAGAGACCCACAGGGTCCTGGAGAGTACACGGGCCCACACACCCAGGAACCAGCACCAGAGGGGCCCAATTTGCTTGTGGGAAGCCACAGAGGAGACAGAAATCTGAGAGAGAGCGCAGAGCGGAGAAAAGCGCCATTTTTTCCCCTCTCTGACCCCACCCCCACATACAGCATCACAACCCAGCGACCTGGGTCGCCCAGCCCTGATGAACACCTAAGGCTCTGCCCCTCATACATAACAGGTGCAAACAAACCAAACATTATAACTCAAGAACAGCTCAAAGCCCCAGAGCCTATAATTTTAAGTGACCAAGAAATAGCCAACCTTTCAGATGCACAGTTCAAAATACTGGTGATCAGGATGCTCACAGAATTGGTTGATTTTAGCCACAAATTAGAGGAACATATGGAGGCTAAACTGATTGAAATGAAGGGAAATGCACAGGAAACCAATAGTGATGGAAAGGAAACTGGGACTCAAATCAAGGGAGTGGGCCAGAAGAAAGAAAGAAACAACCAATCAGAAAAGAAGCAAGAAACAATAATTCAAAAAATGAGGAGAGGCTTAGGAACCTCCAGGACATCTTTAAACATTCCAACATCCGAATTATAGGGGTACCAGAAGGGGAAGAGGAATAGCCACAAGTGGAAAACTTATTTGAACAAATAATAAAGGAGAACTTCCCCAGTCTAGCAAAGGAAACAGACTTCCAGGAAATCCAGGAATCTCAGAGAGTCCCAAAGAAGTTGGACCCAAGAAGGAACACACCAAGGCACATCATAATTAGTTAGCCAAGATTAAAATGAAGGAGAGAATACTAGAAGCAGCAAGAGATAAGGGAACAGTCACCTACAAAGGAGTACCTATCAGACTGTCAGCTGATTTCTCAAAAGAGACCTTACAGGCAAGAAGGGGCTGGAAAGAAGTACTCCAAGTCATGAAATCCAAAGACCTACATCCAAGATTGTTCTATCCAGCAAAGCTTTCATTTAGAATGGAAGGGCAGATAAAGTGCTTCTCAGATAAGGTCAAATTCAAGGAGTTCATCATCACCAAGCCCTTATTATATGAAATGTTAAAGGGACTTATCTAAGAAAAAGAAGATAAAAAATATGAACAGTGAAAGGACAGCAAACTCACAGTTATTAACAACCACACCTAAAACAAAAGCAAACTAAGAGGACAGCTAGATCAGGAGCAGAAACATAGAAATGGAGATCATATGGAGGGTTAGCAACAGGGGAGTGGAGGAGGAGAAGGGGGGGAGAAGTTACAGAAAATAAGTAGCATCGATGGTAGGTAGAAAATAGACAGGGGGGAGGGCAGGAGTACTATGGGAAATACAGAATCTAAAGCACTTGTGACACATGGACATGAACGAAAGGGGGGAATGGTGGGGGAGGGGTGTGCAGGGTGGAGGGGAGTGAAGGGGGGGAATGGGACAACTGTAATGGTAATGTAATCAATAAAATATATTGTAAAAAAAGACTGAATTGATGATGAAAAAAGTCAGGATCAAGCTTATAATATTCAGCACACAGAAAAGACAGAAAAACATGCTAAATCTTATCATGAGTATGAAATTAGAAAATCCAATGGGCATCTCTGTACATCAAATGACCCAGCTGCTTCAATAGATGAATTATAATTTTAAAAATGGGTGAAGGATAACCTATATGTTAACAGTGAATTAAAAGAGGTACTAAGTTTTTTAAATGTGTACAACTAAACTATACAGTCCAGGGCTGCACACTCTGGTAAAATAAAAATACATAAATAAATACAAAGAAGTGACTGCAATACAACTACTCAGAGTATGGGTTGTTTTTGAGGGGGGTGGATTGTGGTTAGGATGGGGCCTGTGGAGGGGCTGCTGAGTGCCTGGAGAAGTTGTGTCTTGCTCTGGGTAGTGCTTATAAGGGTATTTTCCTTATTATAATTTGTTGAGCTATGCATTTGTTTTGTGTAGTTTACTTTATGATTCAATTTTTATGGAAAATAGAAGAGAGGGTGCATACCTCTGAACAGCTAGTTACCCAAGTTTAATTGTTGTTACTTCACAGGGATAGATGTATTATTTCTTTGTGATGTTTGGCATGGTGATTGAAATGGAAAGTGTAATAAATGATATATACACATACACATATACTTTGACTTCTAAATCATTTCAAATTTACAAAAGAGTTGCATGTAACTCTTTTGTTCTTTGACAGTGAATTGTAAATATCAAGTCCCTTTAACTTTCATGCATCTCCAAGAATTTCCTTAAAAAGCATGGATATAGATAATATATATTTAATTTTTAATACATATATAATTATCGGTCTTGAAAACATGCAGGGATTATTTATATAAAATTAGATATAGTATGTTATAATACCATTTTAAACTATAATAAATTATTAAGAAATCCATACCTCTTTCCACTTATGTGCCTTTAAGAAATTGGTCCCTTTTATCTGAAGTTTAAAGAATTAGCCATTGTTGGAGTGTATCTTCTGATAACACAAAATGAGGACAGTCAAAAATTGTAATAATTTCCCCTGTGTTCTAAGCTTAACTATAGTTTAATCTGTTAAATTCTCAATTACTCATGAATTTGGTAATAGAAAAATTAGACATACAAAGTTCTAAAAGAAACAAAAAATTGAAGAATGGTCCCACATCTCTGCAAAGTGATAAACTGGAGCCCTTGGTCTGACTTATTTATTTATTTATTTATTTATTTATTTATTTTCCCATTTAGAGGATGCTCAAATCCAAAGTAAGTTATCTACAGAGGCATATAAATAAATAAAGACTCATTCCTCAAAAAAGAGAAGACCTCATTTGGAAGATTTTTTAAATGCATTTATAAATAATTGATGGACCATATCAGCTTTTTAAAAGGAGAAGTGAAAGCTTTAGATAGTTCATAAATAGTTTGAAAATCTTGACAGTGCTTTTCCAGACTTTGACATATTAGGTTTGGTCTATTTGGGGGAAGAATATGAGTATCTTGCTAGTAAATATAGGGCCTGTTTTTATACTTTATGCTAAATTAAGCTCCAGTTGACACTGAAATTATTAGCCAAACTATTCACTTGCAAAGGCACAATAAAAATACTAGTTTCAGGGACTTCCGGCCAAGACGAAGGCATAGGTTAACACACTGTGCCTCCTCACACAACCAAAAAAAGGACAACAACAAATTTAAAAACAAAAAACAACCAGAACTGGCAGAAAATCAAACTGTATGGAAGTCTAACAACCAAAGAGTTAAAGAAGAGACGTTCATCCAGACCAGTAGGAGGGGTGGAGACAGGCAGCCAGGCAAAAAGGACTAGCAACAAGGCAGTGGCTGGAGGACCCTGGCAGGCAAGTCAGTGGTCCTACATTCATGTGCAGATAAACTGGGAGGAACAACTGGGGAGTGAGACAGGCCATGCAACCCAGGGTTCCAGCACAGGGAAATAAAGCCTCAAACCTCTGATTGAAAACAGCTATGGGGGTTGAGGCACTAGGAGAAACTCCAAGGGTCACAGGAGAGTTCCTTGGAGAGACCCACAGGGTCCCAGAATGTACACAAACTCGCCCACCTTGGAATCAGCACCAGAAGGGTCCAACTTGCTTGGGAGTAGCAGAGGAAGTGACTGAAAGCTGGCAGAGAATGGAGCAAGTGGTACTGTTCCCTTTCACTTCCCATTGTAATAGGTGTGCTGAGGGGAAAAAAATGGCCCAAGTGAAAGAACAGATCAAAGCTTCAGAAAAAATACAACTAAGTAATGAAGAGATAGCCAAACTATCAGATACACAGTTCAAAACACTGGTAATCAGGATGCTCACAGAATTGGTTGAATTTGTTTGCAAATTAGAGGGGGAAATGAAGGCTATGCTAAGTGAAATAAAGGAAAATGCACAGGGAACCAACAGTGATGGGTATGAAACCGAGACTCAGATCAATGCTTTGAACCAGAAGGAAGAAAGAAACATTCAACCAGAGCAGAATGAAGAAACAAGAATTCAAAAAAAAATGAGAGAAGCTCAGGAACCTCCAGGACATCTTTAAACATTCCAACATTTGAATCATAGGGGTGCCAAGAAGGAGAAGGGGAAGAGCAAGACATTAAAAATTTATTTGAAAACATAATGAAGGAGAACTTCCCCAATCTGGCAAAGGAAATAGACTTCCAGGAAATCCAGGAAGCTCAGAGGGGTCCAACTTCCAAAGAAGTTGGACCCAAGAAGGAACACACCAAGGCACATCATAATTACATTAGCCAAGATTAAAATGAAGGAGAGAATCCTAGAAGCAGCAAGAGATAAGGGGACAGTCACCTACAAAGGAGTTCCCATCAGACTGTCAGCTGATTTCTCAAAAGAGACCTTACAGGCAAAAGGGGGCTGGAAAGAGGTATTCCAAGTCATGAAATCCAAAGACCTACATCTAAGATTGCTCTATCCAGCAAAGCTTTCATTTAGAATAGAAAGGCAGATAAAGTACTTCCCAGATAAAGTCAAATTAAAGGAGTTCATCATCACCAAGCCCTTATTATATGAAATGTTAAAAGGACTTATCTAAGAAAAAGAAGATAAAAATATGAACAGTAAAATGATAACAAACAGTTATTAACAACCAAACCTAAAACAAAAACAAAAACAAAAATGATCTAATAAACAACTAGAACAGGAACAGAATCACAGAAATGGAGATCACATGGAGGGTTATCAGTGGGGGAGTCAGACAGGGAGGGAGGGGAAAAGGTACAGAGAATAAGTAGCATAAATGGTAGGTAGAAAATAGACAAGGGTGAGGGCAGGGGTTAAGAATAGTATAGGAAATGTAGAAGTCAAAGAACTTATATGTGTATGACCCATGCACATGAACTTAAGGGGGAGAATGAGGGTGGGACAGGTTTGCAGGGTGGAGGGGAATAAAGGAGGGAATGAGACAACTGTAATAGCATAATCAATAAAATATATATTTTAAAAATACTAGTTTCTAAAATGTTTGTGCTGAAAATGGTTCCATTGAAATACATGAACTCTGACCATGGACCAAAATGCTGTTCCCTAGGTTTGCATTTGTAAATAAGGAGGATTGGCACCTGGGCACCCACTGGAATAAGTCTGTAATGTAGAGGAAATAAAATACACTGGATTTTAATGTCATCAGATGCTGCTTTCTTCTGGGGGCTTGCAGTTTGCAGATGCTTGAAGGAAGAGGTTTCTTGTCCCCTGGGGAGGAGGAGGAGCGCGCTGTGTGACGGCAACCTGTCTGTGCCCACAGGTGAGCGAGATGGAAGTGAACGGGCAGTTCGAGTCCGTGTGCGAATCGGTGTTCAGTGAGCTGGAGTCCCAGGCGGTGGAAGCCCTGGACCTGCCCATGCCTGGCTGCTTCCGCATGCGGAGCCACAGCTACGTGCGGGCCATTGAGAAGGGCTGCTCCCAAGACGACGAGTGCGTGTCCCTGAGGTCCTCCTCGCCACCGCGCACCACCACCACCGTGAGGACCATTCAGAGCAGCACGGGTGAGTGTGCAGAGCAGCTGTCCCCTGAGTCCCCAGTGACACCATGCCCCAGCCAGCCTGGCCTCTGCGCCAGAGCTGTGGCACACTGTCTGGTAAAAATGCTCAGTGTGCGCACTGTCACCAAGTACCACCCATGCCCTACAAAGCAGTGGTTTGCTTCCCTGCCTTCCTCTTCCCCCAGCTTCTGGCTACATTCACACCCAACCTTCTTTCTCTGTCACCATCTCTGCTTTCAACAGAGGAAATGCCAACTGCAAGACCAAGAGGAACATCATAAGGGACAGGTCTTCACAAGGTCCCCTCACAGCATCCTAAGAGCCAGCAAAGTCATCCCTAACAACTCTTACTCTTCACAATCAATCTCTGATTTTTAGGGGAGTGACCCCCTAAATAAATCACACACCCTGATTGTTGAGCATCACAGAGCTGGAATGCTTTATTGATTCCAAGGTACAAAATGACTATCCCAAAAGACCTGAACTATCACTGTGAGAAAATAGGAAGGAAGAAATGATGATTCAGTAATATTGATGGAACAGCTGATAAGTTCCCTTTCATTGTAATAGAGGCAAATTTATGTACTTTAAAACCTCTGTTGTTTGTATAGAGCACCTTCTTTTCCCTCTAGATTGAATTTATTTTTATGCCATTAAACTGTATTTTTATCAATAGATGGTAGGCAGAAAGGGACAAAAGAGCTTAGTTGATTTCCGTGTTGCTGGAGCCTGGACAGGAATGTAGCCGTGAGTTAGGAGGAATGACGTGTGTGTGTCCAGATTTATAGCATTTGGGTCTGAGAAGAAAATACCCTCCATCTTAACAAGGCTTAACTTTATGATCACACCTAGCATAACTCCAGTACCCAGTAGTTCTACCAGATTATCAATCCTAGAGTCAAAATAAGCAATGATGAATAAATTAGAAGAAAAAGCCTATGCCAGGATATTATATTATTCAATTTCTGTTCTAGGCAGATGAAATGTCGATGATTATCATTCAGCCTAGAACTTTTGCAGGCCTGGGAATTAATAGGTCCTCAACCCTGAGTTAAAATCCTACTAACTAGAGATAGGAGGTTAAAGGAGGAATTTTTTTTTGGGGGGGGGGGCAGCGGTGAACCTTACAGGTTAAACAAAAAGAGTTCATTCTATCAACACAAACAATGATCTCAGGGTCAAGGAAACAGTGCTCCCTGGCTCCACGGGGAGCTCAGCACTCTGTGCTGGCTGCCTGTCTCCAAGCAGAGATAGTAAATGTATGTTGTTGTTCACTCAGAAATTCTACATAAGAACAGCCACAGATGAGACTTACAAATTCAATAAGGTTGGTTTATGTAATGCAAAAACATTTTTATTATCACCAGCATATTTATGTGTGTTTACATTTGTACAGTAAGTGCAGCTTCAGGGCCTGCCCTGTGCCTCTAGCATATTGCTGTGTCGTTAGGTGTTTTCCCATTTCATCCTCCCTACCCCACATGCAGCCCGTTCCCCGTGTCTGGTCCATTCTTCACTCTAACAATCTCCTTGCCTGCCAGCTGCCCTCCTATACTGAAACCGTGCCTTAAATACACAAAATGCAGATCCTTGCTCAGAAGAACCAAGGGAGGGAAAAGGGCCACTGGCTCTCTCCTTCCACCTCACAAAATGGTGTTATGGATAAAGTGGGAAGAAACTACATATGGCTTATTTTCTGCTCACTTCTCAGAGGATTTTGTTATTTGAGAGACAATTTATTTATACTTCCCACAACAGTTCCTGCTCCATGGTCTGGAAGTTCCTAGGGTTCAAACAACAGGATTGCCAGATAAAGTCCAGGTTGCCAGTTCAATTTAAATTTCAGGTAAATGGCAAATAATTTGGTAGTGTAAGTATACCCCAAATTTTGCATGGAACACACATTTACCATAAAAGTATTTGTAGTGTTTGTAGTATTTGCTAAATCTGGCAAGTCTGTCAGTAGAGATGAGGGGTGAGAGGGTGAACTGGGTTGTTATATTTAGAATCCAAATCAAATTGGAGGGGCTTTAGCCAGAGGTCCTCTGTGGGAGAGCATCCCCAAACAGGGAGAAGTAAATGAAACACCATGGAGGTGACTACATCTGCTCATCTTGGGTGCTGTGTGCCTCGTGCTGAGGAATGGGCCACTGCCTGCAGCACTCTGAGTGGGAAGGAGGCAGGCTTACCTGCAGCTGTGGGGTTGGGGCTGGGGACATCGGAAGGGCAGGAGCAGGAAGACGAGACTTGCCCCAGGAGTGGAAAATCATAAAATATCCGAATTTTGCACAGGGCTTCACCCTTACATCACACTGAACATTAAGATGTATCATCTTTATAGTCTGGAAAAAAAGACTTTAGGAGATATCAACCGTTACAGTAGATTCTAAGTAAGTACATCAGGTATTTAGAAATACAACCTTAAGAATTTAATATCACCTCTCAGAGTTTCTCTATGCCATAGATTGGCCTTTTTTAAGCCATTGTTTTATTATTTAATAAGTCTCTGTGTCTTTCTTCCGTTACTGCTGTGTGCACCTGTCTCTCCTCTCTCATTTCCCTTTCTCTCTCCCGTGATCTCAGCACTATCATACTAATTTTCTTCTTCTACTGGTTTCCTTCCTACATTGAATCAGACACAATTCCTGTAGAAAACACAGAAAATCTACTTTCTCATAAGATCTACTAATTTTTTAAAGAATGAGCTCATCTGTAGAAATCAGGAAATTGTTTTGCTCTAATTTTAACCATTTCCCCTGTATACAGATCAAATTTCCATTCGTGCTTGTATGGCGTGATGTAGAATTTCCTTTTGTTTCTCTCCCTTTGCTCGTTATTCTTGGATACTTACAACACAATCCATTTTTCCTGAACTTCTTGCATGTAAAAATTTCTTCATTTTGGCAAACTGCGGTTATTTTTTTAAATATTTTATTTATTTATTTTCAGAGAGAGGGGAAGGGAAGGAGAGAGGGAGAGAAATATCAATGTGTGGTTGCCTCTCATGAGTCCCCTGCTGGGAACTGGCCTGCAACCCAGGCATGTGCCCTGACTGGGAATAGAACCGCGATCATGTGGTTCGCAGGACCGCGCTCAATCCACTGAGCTACGCCAGCCAGGGCTCATTTTGGCAAACTGCAGTTACTAGCTTTAACTTTCTCCCCACAGCAATCATTCAAATTTTCAACAGAATATACTTTTAAGCTTTTCTTTTCCAGCCTTGTTCATTCTTCGCAAAATGAAACCACAGGCAAAAGTCCTCAAAAAACGTGTTCAGTGCCTTTTGGGCGAGTCATGGTGATGGGCTGAGTTCTGAGTGGCCCCAAGGATCCACCAGCAATGTCAGGATTAGCAGAATCATCCCAGCAAACCACAGCAGATTGGGGACTGACTTAGAGTGACTTATAGTTGTGCTTCCTTTGATTTATTGACTTTTTAGCTTATTTAAATGCGATAGAATCTGATATTCTCTCAGCCTATATAATCTGCTTCAAGCATGGACCGAACAGGTTTTTATATAAACAACTGCCCCTGGGACTTTCGGGTTAGGGTTAGAGCTACTGTAGGAAAGGAAGATTCAAATGTGGGCAATTATCTTCACAGCTGTGGGGAAACAGGCACCTTTACTTAGTCACCCAAATATTTTAGATAAAAGTAGAACTCAATGCTGGAAATATACCCAAACCTCCGCTTCCGAGTAGAGTATTGGGTTCAACCTGCCTCATACATAATTAAGGATGTCTTTCTTTTACTTCCTAATCTGACCATTTTCTGGGATCAAAAGCATTACCGTATTGTAGCTAGACAAACTTGTATCTGCTGATACCAGTAGCCGCAATAAGCAAAAACGTTGTAGAGTAACCATCATTGGTTACATCCATTCAAATACGCAGACACCCACAAGGTCAGAAAGGACAAAAAATAAACCTTTCTCAGCAGCTACCCAGAAAGTGGGAAGGTCAGGTGGTTTGGAGAGAGGAAGGTTTTTTGAATAAGCGTTTATCGTTTTTTATGATTTTAAAAGTCAATATAATATTTGCATTAAAAATAATATACTGAAGAAACAGGCAAACTATCATGATATATAATTCTCTGATATTTTAAAGAGAAATTTCATTTTCCAATTGCATGCCTTTTAAAGAAGCTTTACGTAGCAGTGTCACTTTTATAAAGAGTGGGTAGGTTCACGTGCCACAGTGTTGCTTTCGGAGCTTGTGCTGTATTGTTTTTTATTAGGGGAGCTCTGAAAGGTCGTCAGGTGGAGCTGGTCTCCTGTCCTTCACAGAGCACCCCCCACGGCTGTGAGGGCCCAGGATGAATGTCCCTCTGGGCCAGAAGCCAGTGTCCTCCAGCCAGGGAGTCCACCTAGTTTGCCCTTTTGGTGCGGCTTGAGACCATGGTGATAGCAGTATTTACAGTTTGGTTTTCCTATAAAAAGAGATCATCTTTTCCCCTAAATTGACACCCATTCTCCATAATTCCACTTCACCTACTCTCTTAATTGCTTTCAACTCTAATACGCTTACTCAGGTCTTGGTATGGCAAAACCTTGTAGGTCACCTGAGGTCAAGCCAGTGTCCCAGGAGCTCTCCCCGACGTTTGGATCTTCACCCTCAGCCGCCCATCCCATCAAAGAGGTTACACCAAACCTACCTTCAGGCACCCTGCACCCCAATCCCACACACCCTGCTCCCCACCCCACCAAAGAAATGCCTGAGCATGTAAGATCTTGAGCAGAATGACATTAAAGTAACAATTTATATCTGCAATGCTCATAGTAGGCACTCAATAATGGAAGAAGAAAGGAGAGAAAAGAACAAAGAAATATGTTTTTTCATTGTGATGTAAGTGATATACAACATTGTGTAAGTTTAAGGTGTACAATGTGTTGATTTGATACATTGATATATTGCAATATGATTTCCATAGTGTTTGTTAACACCTCTATCATGTCACATAATTATCACTTCTCTTCTGTGGTGAGAATATTCAAGATCCACTGTGCAGCAGCTTTGAAGGATATAATACAGTGTTGTTGACTGAGATCACTTTGCTGTGTGTTAGATCTTCAGAATGTGTGCATCTTCTAACTGCAAGTTTGTATAATCTTTGACCAACTGCCTTCCCAATCTGCCCCCCACCCCCCACACACACAACCCCTATAACCATCATTCTACTCTGTGTATACAAGTTTATCACTTTTAGACTCCACATATAAGTAATATAACACAGTATTTGTCTTTCTGTGTCTGACTTAAGCCAGTTAGTATAATGTCCTCAAAGTCCATCCTTATTGAAAATGATAGAATTCCCTTTTTTTCGTGGCTGAATAATACTTCATCATACACACACACATCATCTTCTTTAATCATTCATCTGTTGACAGGCACTTAGGCTGTTTCCATATCTTGGCTATTGTGAATAACGCTGCAATAAACAACAAAAACTACTTAGGTACATTACAAACTGCATAATCAACTGGTGAGTGAATAATTAAGGTGACTTTTCTAGGGAAATACCATTGCTATCAAAACAGTTGAATCATAAAACATTAGCAGAAAAAAATCTACATCATCTAGTCCAGGGGTTTGCAAACTGTAGCCAAATCCAATTTGCTACCTATTTTTGTAAGTGAAGCGTTGTTAGCACAAAATCACACCACTTGTTTCCCTATTGTCCGTGGCTGCTTTCTCTCTTTAACAGAAGGTCTGAGTAGCTGCTGCAGAGACCATGTACCCGGAAAAGCGAAAACATTTACTTTCTGGCCCTTACTGGAAAAGGTTGCCACACTGAACCTCTTTCAAAGTAAGAAAACTGAAGCTGGAAGTAGCGGGCCACTAGCTGAGGACAAGGAATAAAACCCCAGGCCTCCCAGCCACAGCCCTTTGCTTGCTCGGGTCCTACCCAGCTCTACAGATCATTTATTGCATGATTATAAACTAAATCTGAATGTCGTTTTCTTCATGTGTAAAATGAAATTCTAATGCTGCCTCCCTTGACAGCGTTAGCGACAGTTTTTGGAGAATCCTTAGAGTTCAGAGAAAGCTCGCTGCTTTCTGCCAGGCACTAGTTAATTAACAGGTGTTCCTACAAAGCCGTCTGGGGGAAAGGTTCAGAAGTCCAAGAGACAGACATCAGTCGGTTGTTTGAACAAAGAGCCTTTTCTTCTATTCAAGATAAGATCAAGTAGTAACTAGACGAACATCCAGAGCTCAAATCATCATTCTGGAATCAGAGGGAACAAGAAGAAAGAGAAAAAAGCTTTCTGGTCAGGACCGTCCAGTTTCCTGTGTGACTGGTGGGAAGACACACAAAATGGCCTTTGCACCACCTGGGGGCGTTCATTTCTGGATCCTCAGTACCTCACACAAGTGCCAGTAACCTAGCAGTTGCTCAATAAATTTTTTAAAGAAAATAAAATTTAAAACATAAGACAAAATAGTAAGTATTCTGATATTTTGCCTAGACTGGTTCCTAATGAGGTTCTCTTCCCTAAATTTCTGCAAACATCCAAGAGAAACTGGAAATATTCACATTCCTCCATCTAAGGAGGCTTACTCACCAAAAAGTAAAAAAAAAAGACAAGACTGTGGCACCGCCTATGCCTCTGGTGAGGTAATTTGACAGGTTTTTATGTCTGAGCAAACTGACAGTGATAATCTGAGGAAGAATTTTGGTTATTCGTTTCCTTTGGGGGCACTCACATTGTCCTATGTACTCTAATAAAAATAATATGAAGTCATAAAATGCAAAAGTCCTGTCAGACATAGAAGAAAATATAAAGTCTGAAGAATATCTTAGGCTTTCATCTCCTGCAGTTGTTTTGCCAAGACACATGAATTACCTCCTGGGAATGGAGCCAAGCCTCGAGGTGTTGTGCCCTGTGGACAGTCCACAAGTCCACTTCGTCCATCTGAGGGGCTGTCACATGGCCCACAGTGAAGGACCCCCAACCCCTAGGCTTTTGGCCTTTAAGTTTGTTGTGATATTCAACTGAGATCACTAATGGAAGCACTATATGTAAATTATAAATGGCAATGCCTCTACCCTAGCTTTGATTTTAAATTTCTCTGCCTAGCTTGGTTTATCAATAATGATAATGGCTAATCTTTAGGTCACTTACTATTGACAATCACTGTGAACCAGCTGCATAGATTATCTCCTGTAATCCTAACAAATGCTCTGTGACGTGACCAACGTAATTCCTGACTAGGAATGAGGTGCAGGGAGAAAGCTAAGGCTTAGAGACTTTAGTATAACAACTTGGCCAAGGCACTGCAGCTAGTGATGAACAGAGCAGACTCTTAAATTCTCATTACCTGTCAATAAGTTGTAGTAAAATGTGGAGTACCCTGAAATAATTTGATACAGATCTGTCTACTAAATGAGGGATCCCTTTCCTTCATTCTTTCTTCCCTCAAATACTCATTTAGCTCCGGCCATGTCTGAAACTTGTTTTTATATTAAAATTTCTGAAAATCCCTCTTTTTAAAAGAAACCATTTTGTCCACATATTATTGACACGGCTTTTCATGTTGGTTTGTCTAACTGTGGCATATCTGTATAATGTGAAATTACAGATGTAAAAAATACAGAGAAATTAAAATGAATGGATAAAAAGCATATGAGAAGAAAATACTCTTTAGGCTTAAAGGTTCATATAACACTTTGTCATTTTAGTATAAGAGATTTAAAAGATCAAATTTCTAATCCTTTGATATAGTTATAGTGTTAGCACTGAATAGATAAAAGAATTTTTACCAACTCTCATATAAACTAAGCAGGTGGTAAATTTTGTTTAGTGGCTGATAAAATGATCAGAGGTCCCTGCCTTAGACTAAATAAAAAAATATGACAATGATTTAACCTTGATCTGACTGATCTCCTGATTGAGTTGTAAAGCAATGATGTGAGCATTCACAACCCAGTTACAAAGTCAATCAGAAAGCACAAATTAGAAAATCAGACTCCTTTAATGTGAATATTTACTATATGGAAGATTTCTTGAAAAAATAATAACATGCCCTGGCCCATGTGGCTCAGTTGGTTGGAGCAATGTCCCATTCCCTAAAAGGTTGCGGGTTTGATACCTGGGTTGCAGGTCTGGTCCCCAGTTGGGAAGCATGCAGGAGACAGCCAATGAATGTTGACATCTGTCTGTCTGTCTCTCTCTCTCTCTGTCTCTCTTTCTTCCTTCCCTTCTCCCTCTCTACCTCCCCCTCTCCCTCTCTATCTCTTTCACCATCCCCCATCCCCAGCTTTTGCTCTCTATAGCAATAAAAAAGTGTATCCTTGGGTGAGGATTAAATAATAATAGCCCTGACTAGTATGGCTCAGTGGATTGAGTGTGGGCCTGCAAACCAAAGGGTCACCAGTTTGATTCTCAGTCAGAGCACCTGCCTGGGTTGCAGGCCAGGTCCCCAGTAGGGGGCGTGCAAGAGGCAATCACACAACTATGTTTCCTTCTCTCCCTGCCTTCCCCTCTGTCTAAAAATAAATAAATAAAATCTTTAAACTATATAGTAATAATAATAACAATGTGACAACACAGAACCTAAAGTTAAATGTTTTATCTTTATGATACCTGTTATTTTATTATTAAAGAGACTGCCACATTTAAAAGTCTTTATAACCCAGATTTGTCTTATTTAAATATAGCAAAGTAATAGCAAATAAAAACCATACACAGAATCCATGCTGGCAGTTGGACAACTCCACACAGCCATTTTGGGAGCAGCGTTATGTCATTCCAGGTGGCGAACCCAAGCCCAAGGCTTTGCATTTCTCATTATTACTCTCGCCATTGACTTTCCATCAAGTGTTCAGGGCAACCCTTCATTGCTGCCAAGAGACCAAGATGAATAGTGCCATGACTTTATTGTACTGGCAAGTAAGAAACAGCCTTATACTTATTGTAATGATGAACCAATGATCATGCAACCATTAACTCCCAAAGCTTTCTTTGCCATCTGTTGGGGTTCAATTGACAAGCAAATTCCACCAATATACAAAGTAATTGGTAGAAAAGAGTAAAAAGGGAAGAAAAATGACAGAAAATTTATCTCTAAAAATATGACAAAGTGTCACAACTTCATTAGTTTATCCCTAAAATATTTTATGGTTTTATGGTTTCAGAGGAATGAATAACATTATTAAAAATAACTTTGCTTAACCAGTTTCGTACTTTAAAGGTATATCCCTGACTGAGACAGAACGCATCCTGAATTTCTGGGTAGGACTGCCATCCTCTCTCTGAAAGCCAACCTTCTATTTCTTTTCCATCTGATACTCTTATTTCATCGCACATTTCATCCCACAATTAACTTTTTTTTTTAGTGTAAGAAAATCAGTTAGTTCACATCATCCACTGCTTAGCTTCTGAAAAACGTTTCTCTCTTCCGAAATGTTGACTATGGCCAGGATATCATAATAAATTGTTTTCTTATCGTTTTCAAGGAACTTCTTCCCATCATCCTTTAACTTTTTATTTAGATATAATTATAGGTGATAGGAAGTTACAAAGATATTACTGAGAAGTCTCTTGTATGTCTCACTCAGCTTCCCCCAGCGATTATAATTTGGATAACCATAATACAGTATCAAAACCAGGAGGCTGACCTTGGTACAACATACATGGGGAGTTCACGTCTCAACACGTGTGTAAACTCCCACAGCTGCCACTGCAGTGAAGGTACAGACCTGTTCCATTACCTCGAAGATCTGCTGTTGTCCACATTTTACCAGTTGAACAAAGTGTAGAAACCTCACCTCCTTTCTGTTTCTTTTGTCCTCTCCCATTCATAATTTTCATAAACACTTTCTCTACATACATTGAAGAGGCTATCCCACAATGTTGTACTTTTTGATTCAAATGTCAAACATAATTTAGAAAGTTTTAAAGAGGGAATGTTGATCATATTTACCCATGGTTTTTAGTTCCTGAAATTTGGGACATTTTCACCTATTATCTCTGTGTCTGTGTTCTCATCCCCACTGTCTTTCTCCTGTCCTTTGGCACTCTGGTGACACAGTGGCCTCAGCGCCCTCAGTGGGGGATTTAAGAAGAATGGTCTCCTTAGAAGACCATGTGGACGGGCAGTCGCTGTTTCATCTCCACTATAGATGTCTTCTACCTGCCAAACAAACAAAAAAAAGTTCTTGCCACACAGACAGATGACCCATCAACCGTGACTCAACTTTCACTGATGGGAAACCACCCAAAGTTAAATGTAGCTGCTACATCCTGTTTGAAGGGTCTCTTAACAGTGTCAGAGTCCAGTTCCCAATCCTGTCCGAGTATTACTTATCACCATTCTGCAACCTATGGACTAAATTACACACTTTCTAAAATATCCAGCTACTCAAAACAAAACTCAACAATCTTGATTTATAGAAAGGTAAAGATGAGAATTCTCAAGGACAGCAGTATCCATTGTTTTTCGAATAATCTAGGATGGCTTTAACGACATCAAGTGACAGACAAACTTCAACAGAGCACTACTTCTCTTAAAAATGAACACTAATACTAGACATTCTCTGTTTATATAGCTTTTAAAATTTTTCTGCTATATTCATATGACAGCCACATCAATATTTTTCTAACTTAATGACAATGCATTTACTGTATCTCATAAAATTAAAAGATTGATATAAATCCAGGGAAAACTGACACAAATTACAGTAACCCTTTGTATTTAAAAATTAGTTTCCTGAAACATGAATAGCTGTCCACCAGATTAAAAAAAAAAGGAAGCCCACCCTCTAAAATTTTTTAACACTTCCTAAATTGTTCAAATCTAGAAAATAAAAGCTCTTAACTTTGGTCTATCACAGTCTTGAAGTCTGTACTAATTTATAGAAGTTCTCTATTAGTCCCTTGCAACCCAAACAATGGGTTAAAGAGTTTAAACCATTTACCATTTAATTAACATTTAAAATTACCATTTAATTTATAACTTTGCAGTGGTTGAGCAATTGGCCTTTGAAACACAAACCTACAGCTCTCCCACATAAGATTTGCCTCATGAATATTTGTTGCAAGTTGATTGATAGGTGAAAACGTAGGATTTCCTCAGGAAATTTTCTGCATCAATGAACACTGAAAGTTTCTTGGACAACTCCAACATCTACACAGAAGCAGAAAATACATTAAGTTTTTCTCATGCACCTGGAAATAAACCACTTCACTTTAGAGAGAGTGGAATGGTTGTGTGTTTCCCTCACACCATCTTGAGGAACAAAGTTTCAGTAATTTATTATTTGGGGAAAGAACGTCTGGAAATAAGTGATAATAAGAATTCAAGAAACTGGAAAATGTTAACCTCTGTAAATAAAGTCTACCATTTTATTCTCAGGCTGTTAATTCCACTTTATGTTTTTAACCTCACTTCTTTGAGCCAAAGCCCTATGAAGATTACATCACTACCTTTTATCACTCTCTTACCTATAAATGTGGAACTTGTGCTAACAGTATCCTCAATCCTCACCTGGTCTCAGTGTTCTATTTAATCTATGAATATCTGTATAAGGGACTTTGTGGGCTGCTGATCACATCTCTGCAAAAATATGAAAACATGAAAAAAACTATAAATGATTTGAATCACCATGTATTATTTCTAGCTTTCTCGTAAAATGCATCATATTCTTCATCCCCCCCAAATTAGAGCACTATGAAAAAATACTGATAAGCTCTAAAGCTGCTACAAACATCATGTCACTTCTCTATTTTGAGTTTCCATTAAAAAATTGTAAAAACTTCTAAATTTTACTTCCACTCTTTGCTTCTATCCCAGCAACAAGATACAACCCAAGCCATGTGCTGAAATCTCAAATAACTTTTTAATGTTTGTTATTTTTAACTTTTAATTTCCTTCTGTGAATCTGTTCTGCAGGAGTAATGTGAAACAAAAAATTAGACAAAGATGTTCACAGCATTATTTATGATGGTGAAAGATTTGAAGAACCTTTGTCGGTGGTAAATACACTTCTACCAGTAGAAGAAAGCTTATATAAATTCTGGAAAAAAACCCTTCCATGAATTATTAAAACCAACTATAAAAATATGTTTGGAAGAGTTTATAATAATATAGAGGGGGAAAGCCTATGATATGATGTGATGTGATATGATATGACATGATATTAAAAATCTACAGTACATTGAAGCACTATCCAAAATCTACACACAGATAGACACACATAGTTCAGAACTCTCAAGAAATTGTGCCCAGAAAAATAATGAGAGAAAAAGCATGAGAATGTTAAACAGTGGTTATTTTTGGTAGCAGAACCAAAGATGGTTTTTCTTTATACTTTATTATCCAAATTTCCTATAGTATGTATGTTTCACTTTCATAATAAAAGAACTTTAAAAATGGCAAACATTTTATGGTTAGGGTCCTATCAGAAACAATACTAGGTCTCACATCAGCATGCCTTTCAGGTTTTGCCTTTTGTCTTGTACTTTTTGACCAAATGAAGTCTCCTGGGCTCAGGGTTTAGACTGGGTAGTTAAAGATGATATCTAGTAAAATGCTGCTTTGCATGCATAATTGTTGTTATGCATCTAAGCATATATATCCTTCTAGGAAGGAATGCTTAAAAAAACAAAATGAGAACAAAAATCTTTAAAGAATCCCTTCCTTTGTCTCTCCTGACTCTCATCGTGGTAGCAGGTGAGTTTTTTTGTAGATTTTATTGTGGGTGGTTTTTTTCCCTTCAGATTCAGAAGCAGTTAATGTGCAAATGACTGTTGCAGGTGTTTTCTGAGGAGAAGGAAGTTCAAGACAAAGGAACAAAGCTACATAAACCCAGCTTAGAGTGTCTTTAAAAACATAAATCCATGCCTTTGTAGTTCTTACTCTGACAAAGCTCAACTCTCAGAGGCATGCTTTCAGCTTTCACTAGGCAAAAAAAGTCCCCAAGCAATTACAGTGAAAGAAAAGTTTTTTTCCAGAACCACAGTGTAATGTCATAGTGTAGGCCACCTGAGTTTTTAGAAAAGCACCAACTCCTTAGAAAATAGAAAAAGTGAAGTACTGAATGAAACTGTGGAGAGCTGCGGGAAACACTCATTGTCCATTGTAATTCATTAAGAAAGAAAGTGATGTTGACAAATTTGCACTAACAATGATTTAGGAGCTCTTGTTCCATGAGACGTGTCAAAGCAACAAAACAATGGAGAGTGCTTCTTCAGATACCTGTTGGCCATGGGGCAGCACTCTGCCAGCCCTGGTACAAATGGAAGTTACTGGGTTAACTGATGACACATTCTTCACAGCGTCTGTGTTTTCCTCTCTCGAACCTCTTTCCTGGTTTCCTCTTTCAAACCTGTTCCTCCCCTTTTCCTTATTCTTTTTCAGAGAACTCAAAGGCACTTGGCGTTTCTAATCCATTCCAACAGCTCTAGGGGAAACTTGAGGAAAGATGGGCATAGCCACACTGACAAATTATCTTTTATCACAGTTGTTCTTCTGGATCTCTCTGTGTGAGGGAACGTGGCAAAAATGAGACCCAGAACCAAGCAGTGGAGGTCACACTGGACTGAGCAAAACTCCCATAGGCTGGGGTACATTACTTGTAGGAAACATTTCTTCAGAAGGGTTGTGAAACCATCTGAGTGTAAGAGAAAATGCATTTGCTGTGTTATCTGCCTAATTTTAAAACCCACATGTATCAGTTCATACTTTTAAACCTGTTAGTAGATCTATGGGATTCGAGCTGAATCTGAGTAGCAGAAGGATTTCAGCCAGAAGATGATGAGCAAACCAAAGTTTATTTCCTGCCTTGTGCTTTAGGTGGTTACTGTTAACCTTGGTGAGAACGGGATGTTCTCTCAGAGCCTCCCTTCTGAGGTTGTACTTCCATCTCTCATACACAGCCTTTGGTTCTGTTTGAAAACAGTTGGCAATTTGAATCCATATGTAGTTTGTAATGATTCTTCCCAATGTAACTCTTCTTGACTTCAACTACACAATGGGGAAGCCCTAAACTGTTTCCAAACAAAAGTGGGGTTTGGCTGCCCACTGCCAAACACAGGCATAAGAACAAAGGTTGATGGGAAAGGAAAAAGGTCTTTATTAAAACGTTGCACAACTTAGGGGAGCAGGAGACTCCCTGGCTCCATGTAATTTCACACACAAAAAAGCACAGCCCCCCGCCTCACCCCCAGAACCAGAAACAGTATCCAGAAACCCTGCTCCATCCTCATCTGTACTTCTGGAGCACGAGGCTGTGAGACTGACTGCTCTCTGGTTTCAGGCTCCTTCCCTGGAGTGTGCACGTGTGGGACCAGTGCCACCATCACCACACCACAGCTTCCAACTGCAGGGTCCCAGGGCCACTGCCAGTCTCTGCAGCCGGTCACGCAGGGGTTCCATCTGTGGGGCCTGGTGCCTGAAGATGCCCCAGCCCGCAGGCCCGTGAGTGCTCTGGCCTGTACACTGACTTCAGAGGAAGAGAAGAGCATGGTCCGGGACGCTCCCTGCAGCAGGACCCAGAGCAAGCCAGCCCCCAACTGGGCCAGTGAGCAGAAGGAGAAGGCACAAGTCTCTGCTCTTCCTCTGTTTAAATCTCCATGCCCAAATTTTCATGGGCTCCAGAAGGGACCAGCTTCAGCAGCCAGTCCCTGTCCCCTTTTCCCAGGCTAGACTGGCATGTTAGCACCTCTCCCTGCTGCCATGTTAACCTTTAGGTACACATGCCTCTGTGACCTATCCCTTAGGAACCGGAGGGGACAACAGGGCTTTACCCGCTCCAGCCTTGTGCAAACTACATGCAAAGCTTCCTCCTGCGGTCTCTCTGCAGGGCCGGGGAATCAGTCCTCACACACAGTGCTAGCTCAGTTGCTGGGGCAATGTGCTGCTGCTGTGCTGCTTTGTTCACTGGGAAAGGCAGCCTCTCCCCCACTGCCTCAGCATGGGGCTAGGAAATCTGCCACACACCATGCCAGCAGCCCACACAGCTTCAGTCCCACTGCCTCCAGTATTACCTATGACCCTTCCCTCACTCCAGGGCCTGGCCAGGCCATCTACCTGTATCAAAACCATCTCAGAAAATCATTCATGGTTCCAAAGAAAAGCCTAGTAGGATTATGTTACTTAACTGAACATCCACACTTCTCACTTTAAACTGGTCCTGAATCAAAACTTTTTTTAAAGGAAAGAGAATTGAGAAATTTATGGTCTTCAGATCAAATGCTGTCTTAATGATGGAACTATGTCTGATACTAATACCACACTCCGAGAAGGATTTGAACATTTCAGAAGAGGGCAGATTCTTAGTAGTATCTTCACTTGCTTGCCTATGTTTTCCTATATAACTCAAAATGATACATCATTTTTAAAACCTTTAGTTTGGGGATTTCCCATATGTTCATTTTCTCTTTTTCTGCATAGACTGAATAATAGGTACCAGCAAATAGCTGAAGCATTAACGAATAGGAGTAGACCAGTTCTGCTTCCTGGGCACTTCCCCTGAATGTGCTCTGAGCAACCATGGGTATTCTACACATCGGTGAAACCGTGCACACCTGCGGAACAT
The DNA here is from genome assembly GCF_014824575.4 of Sturnira hondurensis. Taxonomy (NCBI): domain Eukaryota; kingdom Metazoa; phylum Chordata; class Mammalia; order Chiroptera; family Phyllostomidae; genus Sturnira; species Sturnira hondurensis. Next base: position 210,001 of record NW_028079344.1, on the reverse strand, counting down.
CTGCAGCATGCCCGGCTTCCTGCATGTGCTGTGTTCACAAGCAGTGGGTTTTTATATTGCACAAGTGTCACACTGCACATCAGAGGAAGGACCACCAAACAGTTATAATGTACTAACAGTTGTGATCAGATGGAAGCAAACTCTGAGTGGTGAGAACAGAAGTATAAGCAAGAGCATTAATTATCAGTTTGCTTTTTACTTCTTCCTCCATCAAGCAGGCTTCTATCCTATCCCAGAGGCCTTAATTTTATCTCAAAAGTCAATTTGTTCATACTTCAAATTACTAATGAGCTCCTGGAACATTTACTCTTTTTAATCTTTCCAATTACTGCATAAACCTTGATGTCTGAGTTATGTGTCCACAGGCTTCCAACCCCATCCATCTTGGATTAGCCCATCTTCATCCTTCTCATTCTTTGCTCCTAATCGTCCAATTTGCCTGGTTAATATTAGCTTTTGTCGGTTTAGGGACCTATTAAATGTTCTAGAAAAGGTGAGCGAGAGTTCAATCAGTTGCAACTCTGCAAACTCTAGCTCAGGTGGCAAAGCTGTGAAAGGTGGGGAAGGAGCAGAGAAAGGAAGCATTCATAGAATTGACTTGATTCAGAATTAACCCTGATTGTCCTCAGCGGTGGTTCAGGTTCCGTTTATGTATATAAGTCTCCCTATAGCCAAGGCCTTGTTGATCTTATTTTATGAAGCTTAATTGAAGATAATAAGAGCTTTAAATGCTGACGATGGATCTTTTGCAAATATTCCCTTTATCCTCCCCCAGCCCTTCTCTACGCACCACCCCCGTCCATCTGAACACATATGAGGAAAAATGAAAAGAATATTTGTAAACTACTTTGCTATCTTATAAATTTGACTTTCAAACTGATGAATTGATTGAAAAATAATTGGTTCAGCATATACAGAACTGCTTCTATTTTGGGTGTCCTTGCTTAAACATATAGCTGTGAAGCTGCAAAAAGTGGTAGCTTCAGCATTTTAATGAAAATTTGTTATCACCTCCTTTGCCCTCCCATATCTTCTGTTGGAGACCCCCACAATTTTAGCTGCAGGAATAATTAGGGCAAAGGAATACTTAGAGGGGCAGTTCTGTGACTTGACAAGTCCCTGTCAATAATTAGCTCCCCACCACCTGTCATTGGTCACACCACTTTAACTCCTTTTAATGGGTCTATTCAAAATCAGAGTCTATTAGGTGCTTGAGGGAAAATAACCTCAGGCAGTTTCAGCTCTTAACAACTGAGGTTAAGTAAAATGGTCACATATTTCTTCAAGGAGAGCCCCATGGGAGTTAACAGGTACAAGTGAGAAGCATGAGCCCCATGTAAGACTTTCCAATGGAAAAAAAACCCTGGAGACTGAGGGTCTTTTCCACGTGAAACAGACCAACGAGGGTGGAGCTGCCGAGCTGAAGCCCTGCACCTAGCACTGCCTGTGTTCCCAGGGTCCAGCGTGAGTGTTGCTGCAGAGGCTGCTGGTCTGAGCCTTGCTGGAGTCCATGCTCTCACCCACCACTTGTAGAACAGTCAAGAGGTAAAGGTGGGGTGTGTTTCTCAACAGGGGCTGACAGGGCTACAAGTGCAGTGAAATTCCCCATTATGAAATGTTCATTTGGGGTTGTCACCTCAGCTTTTAGGACAGAGAAGATTGAAAACCAAAGCTTCTAGCCATTCACCCACCATTTTTTTTTCTCCTAGGCCCAGTGCGCACTTACCAAAAAGGCCTCTAACTGGGACTCGGGCATAATTTCTTAGGACCCGTGTTATACAGTAGTCCCCTCTTTTCCAGGGGAATGTGTTCCAAGACTTCCTGTGGATGCCTGAAACTTCAGATATTACCAAACCCTATACATACTATGTTTCTTCCTATACATATTTTTTTCATGTGTAAGAAGCATTCTATGGCTTCTTTTTGGCATATCCAAATTGCCAGCATCACTAGAAATCCGGGGCCATTATTAAGTAAAGTAAAGGTCACTTGAACACAAGTACCGCGGTACCTCAATAGTCAATTTGTTAATGGAGACAGCTATAAAGTGACTAACAGGCTGGGAACATACACAGCGTGGAGACACTGGACAAAGGGGTGCTTCACATCCAGAGCTGGAGGAAGCGGGGTGGTGTGAGATTTCATCACACTGCTCAGAATGATGTGCAATTTAAAACTGATGAGTTGTTTATTTCTGGAATTTTCCATTTGATATTTGGGGGCATGGCTGAGCACAGCTCACTGAAACTGTGGAAAGTGAAACTGCAGGAAAGGGAGGCTACTGCACACAGTTTGATGCGTCTCCCTCCTCCACAGCCCATCCTCACTGCCTGTGTGTGAACCACGTGACCGAACTATATAATCACTACCAGCTGGCCTCTTGTCTCTTCCTAACCAGTCAACACAGCTGATATTTGTGAGATATTTGACCCACTTTTCAGGTGGTTGGTCTATAAAGTCTCACCTGGGCAACTATTTCTATTTTTTTGTCTTGCATTTCATTTTTGTTCCAATTGACCTGTTGGGCATAATCATTGAATAAACAGGCCAATTCATTTAGCTATTCTTTCCCTCAATTTTTGTAACTCGTAGAGATATGATCTGATTCACTTTTATGATAAAAGAATTGATCACTGGAGTCACTGAGTGAGGCATCAGGCTGTGGCTTTTATCATCTCCAGTTATCAAGTTCTTACCAGATTTCAGGTTCTGATAAGATAGGTGATTTGCTTGTTACTTTTCTGCTTCCTTCCTTGTTGCTTTCTTATACTCAGGGGCTGAGGTCATAGCATTATATCCCAGGCCTTGCCCAGGATGGCCCCTGCTGCCTCTCAGACCTCTTCAGTTACTCTTTTAGACTTTTCTGTTCCAGGCACACAGCCTTCTTCTTGCCCCTCACCCACAGTGCTTCCCACCACAGCTGCCCAGGGTCTGCCCGCCAGCCTTCTCAGGACACTCGTATCCCAGTGGTGGTTCCCCAAGTACCTCAACCCATGGGATGGGGGGCTCTAACCTTCTGACCCAGCAAGTCTGTTTCTACCAAGGGCTCTGGTGCTGGAGCTGCTGGAACCTGGAATCCACTCTATTCCCCACCCCCAGTCTTGTTCCTCCTGGCACTGTCTCACGGGACCTGTCCCTTGCTGTGCTTTCTTTTCCTTCATGGCACTTACTGCTCCAGCTCTTAGGACGACAACATCTGTAATAGCTGCCTTAGAATTATCTGTGGAAGGAATGTGCGAAAGCAGCTGTGCTTTCCTCCCCACAGCTAATGGCACTGCCTCTCACGGGAGCTTTTCTGGGAACAATGTGAACAACACTCAGACCAGAGTCTTCAACTTTTTTAACCCAGGCCTGCTTTTGACACAGAAAAACAAACAAACAAAAACCTCGTGTCCCATGCAGGGTCTGAGCTGGGGGCGGTGTGGAACAGGGCAGGAGTGAGGTATGGCACCCATCACAACCTACAGGGGCAGATGAGACTGCTCAGTTTATCAAAAGGAAACAAGAGCCACAAGCCCCTCAAACAATCTCCCCTACATATGCCTTCTCTAAAGGTCGGGTGGGTCGGATACAGTTGGAGAAGCTCTTGGTTTATGCTGGTTCACCTGTCCTGGTATAAAATGAAGGACCTTAAGGTATTTATGGAGAGAGCCCATTGCACAGGGAAGCATAAATCCATCCATGTGCCAAGCTGTCTGTCCTAAACATAGCCATGCAAGAAGTGCCAGTCTCCCTACTACAAAACATTCTAGTTCTCTATTTAAAATGTTATCTGTGCTTCCTCTCCTTGGCTGGAGGGTATTAACCTAAAAGTAAAAAGCCAGCATGGGGGAGAGGGAGGGGAAGAATGACGGGGTTAGGGGGGGAGATACAGGGAATAAGAAGCAAAACTGGTAGGCATAAAACAGATGGGTGGAGGTCAGAATAGTACAGGAAATGGAGAAGCCAAAGAACTTGTATGTATGACACATGGGCGTGAACTAAGGCAAGGGGGACAGGGAATGGTGGAGGGTGGGAGGTGCAGGGAGGAGGGAGATAAAAGGGGAGAAAAAAATTGGGACAACTGTAATAGTATAATCAATAAAATATACTTTTAACAAAGCCAACATGAAAGGCAACAAACATTTATTTGAAATTCAAAAAATACCTATTTGAGCCCTGACCAGTGTAGCTCAGTTGGTTGGGCGCCATCTAGCAAAGTGAAAGGCCACGGGTTCAATTCCCTGTAAGGGCATGTGCCTGGGTTGTGGGTTCAGTCTGTGATTGGGGTGCATATGAGAGGCAACCAATTGATGTCTCTCTCTCATATCAATGTTTCTCTCCCTCTCTTTCTCCCTCCCTTTCTCTCTCTCTAAAAATAAATAAATAAATACAATCTGTTTTTAGAAAAAGAATAGTTCTTTCAGAAGTACCTATTCAGAAGGAAACCCAAGTAGTGTTCCAGCTAAGAGGTAAAGGCACGGGATATTTATAAAAGAAGGGAGAACGGTTACATCAATAGAAGAAAGGCATTCCTACAGGTGCAGATAAGCTAACATAGTGACATTAATTCTAACAGTGTTTTTAACTGTTACTCCAGTAGTCATGGTATCTGCTTTCTAGGTATGTTTGCAGACATTGTCTCTTTATTTGAGAGACAATGTCACTTTATGGCCAATCTAAAGGTCATTTTGCCTTATTTTTAGCCTTATTTGGCCTTATTTCTAAGGTTTGGGGACTGAACTGTGTAAGGCAGTTCCTCTGAGATGGTGATTTCAACTTCATTCTAAAGTGGTTTTATTCTAACTTTTTAAATAAGAGGTAGCCATGATTAACCACCGGTGGATCTGCCCTCTATTTTGTGTACTCATCTATAAAGAAAGCCAGATGTGGGCCTCTCTCCTAGAAAGGCCCCCTTGAATCCCAGAGGCAGGAAATGCACCCCCTTTTCCCACGCCACCTACTTCTGATTTCTGTATCAGCAAAGCCTGGTGGAGGTGGGAATGAGGAGAAAAGCAGAAGGCAAATATTCCCTAGTCCTTCAGTCCAGCCCACACTGAACACTCCTCCGTGCCAAACCAGAGTTCAGAGGCTAGGAACACCAACATGGTGAGAAATCATTCAGGCCTGGAGTTTACAGTCCAGTGTGAAAACCAACACTTCTAATTTCAACACCATTTGCTCAATTCTCAATTTTTGCAGTTTTTCCAGTGGCAGAATGCTCTAGGACCCAGGCACTGCAAATGTACAGGTTTTCTGCAGACTGGAAAGAGGCTAAAAACTCTGGCACAATCTCTCTTTTTAAATTACTACAGGACTTTATACAGTTGACATGTGCAATTACTTTCAACTCTTCTGGCATCTTGTTGAGAACCCAATTCTAACTCAGAAGTGCTAACAGTTTTACGCTCAAATGGAGCTTATCAGATCCGAGGAGCTGGCTCTATGCTGCGGTTGGTTTATTTGCGTACAGTGAATTATTCTTAAAATGCACTATCAGAGCCTTGGGAGGACTTCTTTAGGGGTGTCTTTGGTGAAGAGCTGGAGGCTGAGTCGACCAGCACAGAGTGAAGGAAGGTGTCCCGGGGCGGTGTGTCCACATTAGGTTGTACTACAGTTTTCTGATTTTGTTTAGGCTGGACTTAGACTTGAGTTTCCTTGTATTTTGTTTTCTTTTATAATGCTTACCCTCATTTGTAAATATGTATATCTATGAGTACCATGAGATAAAGTACTGTTTGTTTTCCCATCATTGTATACCCAAAGCCTGGTATATAGGTGCTTAAGATATTTGTTGAACTAATTAACCTAGCAAATAGATTTTATATGAGTGCCTGTGTCCCATTCTCTTTGGAGAGCGAATCCACGTAGATTACAGGAAGGTTAAGACACCTCGAAGACGGGAACCCCATTACTATACTGCAAGAAATCGGGTTCCTCTCTCCTCTCTTCCTTCCACCTGAGGAAAACCAGAGAGAGGAGCTTTAAAATGCCATATCTGAGTTACTGATGAAGGGCCTGGGGTGAGTCCCCTTTCCATGTACTGTCAGCTGTGCTCTTAAGACTTTTTTTCTCCAAGGGAAAGCTCATTTAAGTCCTTTTGTATTCTTTTATGTCATTACTATTTGCAAGCTTTAGATAACTTCTGGTTACATTTACTCAGACTTTTAAATTCTTGCTGGAGAGCAGGCGGCAAAATTAAAAACCATTTAAGCCCAGATGCCCATCACAGACAGGTCCCCTTGCCCTCTGACCTTCCTGAATGTGCAGGTGGAGAGGGGGCACTAAAGCAGAGAGGGATGATCACAGTGTCCATTGCAGGGCCTTGACAGTGAGGTGGGGTCCTGGGCACCAGGATGACAAGCTGCGACTCACCTGCCCCCAGCACTTCTCAGGCAACATGGGTGAACACCAGACCAGGTCATCTTCAAATTGGTGAATTAGCAGCCCTGACGGTAAAGAAATTGCTTTACAGGGTCAGTTATATGTTCTCTCTCAGATAGAAATGAAAAAGAATGAGCTGTATAAGGCATTTCTACCCTTTCCTCATGGATGGAGTGATGCCATTCAGAATTTGAAGGGACTGCCGCCCTGGAGGTTCACTCCATAAGGGTCCTCTGTGGTCAGCACTGCATCACACAGCAGACCCAGCATCGATTCCTTCCAGGAACCTCACTCCTCTGCCTCTTCAATGGGACCAAAGGGCTCTAAGGGGCCCCTTTGAGTGAGGTAGATGTAGTCCTTGCCCTCACAGAATATTCGATTCCCACCCTTCCAGACATGCAGCAACCGATGCAGGAGAACAGGCGAACGTGTCAGTGGTTGCAGTGCATCACTACAAGGGTGCAGGTAATTCAATCCATTTCTCTGCCTCCACCAGAGCGGATGAGACCACACCCTCCCAGCACAAGGGGCTGCCCACCACGGTCTCTCCTTCCGTTTTCTCAGGCTGGCCCACAGGTACAGTGAGAGAACTTGGAGTCATGAAATAGTAGATACAGACACTATTTAGACAGGTGGGTTTACTCGGTTAACAAGATGTGGACAAACAAATGCTAGATCTTGGCTTACTAATTAATCAGAGTTTTAGCAACCTGTTTCTCCATTTTATTCCCATGGAGCTAACATAATTTCATCTATAATACCCAGTGAAACTCAGTTCTCCCTTTCTGAACCCAGGTCTCCCCTTAAAATTCATATCGAAATTCCTTTCCCTTCCCCTCATTTCCATACTCAGTAGTACCAACATTGTGTAGATTCTTATGAATGCCTTTCTAACAAGTTCTCATTTGAGGGACATTTTTTCCTGCCGAGACATGTCACTTTAGCACTCATCCTTCCTCAACATTTTTTATTTACTTTTTCCTGGTAAACTGACAACCTCCTGCAGCGGGAGTCCCAGGTGTGTGATCTGGATCAAACCATTCCATCACGTCCTCAGTTTCTCTCTGCACCATATTACGACATCACTCGACAAATCGCTGTCACTCGTGAAAGCCTTCAGCGGTGTCTTCACCTTGGCTCCAAGTCAACACTTACATTTTCAGATCCTAGTTATGTTCTTCTATCTGCAAGCTCTGTGGGTAAGAGAATTTTTATCGTGTTCTCCATCGTCTTCTGTCTTTGCCCGGGAGCTGTTGCTGAGTGAACTTTCCAGGGAAGGGGAAGGACAGGGATGCAGCCTGTGCGCACAGAGTGACCGGTGCTATTCCTGAGCACGAAGATGGAGTGTCTCGTCCATGCCCATCATCCCGCATGCTCAGGGCCTGGGTTTACATGTAGAGTGGCCATTTAATTTATCACCCAAACTGGATTTCTACTGAGAGTAAAAAGATACTATTAGCAATTGTCACTGAGAGACACAGTCATGCTCTTGAAATGGTATTATGCATCTGGAATTGTGTTGAAGCCCAGGGCCCCCGATTACTGCTCCTACTGCTCCTTTGCTGGTGGTTCAGGCAGAGCAGCGTCTTAGGGAGAATTACACAGTAACTGCTGGCGTGGGATACACCTAAGGGGCATACGCAAATTCTTCATTCCAGCTGCAGTAGGCTACAGTACAGCACTGGTCAAACGGGTGTGCAGAGCAAAACACAACTGTGTTCCCCCCAACCCAAAGTCTTCTGAGAAGAAAGTTTAAAATCCCCAACTTAACATGTTTCTCTCCCCAACATAAACTGAAATAACCCCTTCGTTTATTTTAGATTCCATTTAGATAGCCTTGCAGATGGTTTGCTGAAATCATCATGCACAAAGTCTGCTTGGCTCAAAAAATTAAAATAACCTTACCAATTTGTCTACATTTCCCGGCAACAAGCAACTGAATTTTTTATTTCTGTCTATTAAACTTATTCTCACACTGCATTTTGTGACGTGAACTACAGAAATAATTCCTCAAAGATCCCCACATTTGTCATTAATTACCCAGCTCTGAAACCGGAAAATACAGTGTTATGAATCCCAACCTTGCCCTTGTTTGCTTTTCCAGGTAGACATGTCTTTTTTCGTGTGTGTGCACAAGCCTTCTTTCAAAACTGTCCAAAGGACTGTAAGTCCTGATATCAGTACATCCTAGAGGTCTTCTTTCTTCATCACTTCCACACGTCTGACTAGGATCCCTGACATCAGCTCAGTAACAAGGAGATAAAGCTCCAGTGAAAATTGCTCCCTTCTAGGCCTGTGACACAGTGACCACCAGGCCGAACATCAGGGAACCACTGTGTATTCACAGAGATTTTAACTCTCAGTTGTTTTGAGAAGAACTAAAAGGATATCTAGCAGTGGACCTTCAAAATGAGCATTTCTCACTCAGTCATGAAACATGATTTTTTTTCTTTACTGAGGGAGCAGAACTCCTCCTCCAGCCGAAAGAAGCCCAGTCTCCGTGCACAGCCCCTCGTGCTCCCCCCCAGCCCCCCCTCCCCACACACACACACGCAGCACACAGCCCTCTTGGAGGGCTTTCTTTGCAGCGCTTTCTCCTCACAAACACAGCGAGGTTACTTGTGACTTGACTGTCGTAATCCTAAAAGCTGTCACTGCTGTCTTGTTTTTACATTTTTTAAAGCATCTGTTCTGGGGCTTGTGGTTTTACAAAGCAATCTTAATGTTCCCAATGCTATAATTGCCCAGATATAGCCATGCCTGCTGCTCGGGGAACTGTCAAGATTAGAAGCTCAGCATGTGAAGGCAAATTTAGGAGAAACTTGTGTAATGCGGGGCACATTAATCCCCAAGGAAATTCCTTGTGAAAAGCTGGCGGATGAAGTCTCCCTCTGGCGGCTGCTGCCGGGGTGCGCTCACAGGGGACGGAATGAAAACCAGCTGAAAGGCACTCCGTGAAGTTGTTACAGAGAAAACATGTCAGGAAAACAGGGAATTTAGCCATGGCTAGTCACCTTTTGAATATCCCTCCATCTTCTAAAAGAAAACAAATGAAAAATAGCTACGCATTCTTTGAATACAGGCCTTCTTCACACTTCCATTTCTTCATCAGAGATCAGGACCACGGGCGCCTCACACTTACAATTCTGGCAATTTCTCTTCTGTTTCCTCTCTCTGCCTAGTTCATTGCCAGTCTCATTTACTGGCCCTTTCTAATATTTCTCATATTTCCTGCCCTTTTTGTCAATTTCCCCAGCCTATAAACATACACCTGCCCAGTAGCACTTAAAGTAAATGTGAGCCTTTGTCTGAGTAAATGTGACTCAGTTGGTTGGAGCACTGCCCCATACAATTCCCAGCCAGGGAATGTACTCAGGTTGCGTGCTCGGCCTCCAGTCAGAAAGTGTACAAAACACAAACAATGTTTCTCTCTCACACTGATATCTGTCTGCCTGTCTGCCTGTCTGTCTCTCTCTCTCTCTCTTTCAATCTCTAAGCAATGAAAAAAATTCCTTGGGCAAGACAATAAATAAATAAATAAATGTATGTATGTATGTATGTGTGTACTAGAACTCCAAGCAGATGAATCAGTCTCTCACTGACAAAGTTCTGATTCCTTGTCAGGACAGCTCCAAACTTCCATCCTAAGGACCAGTTATTTCTGAAGATCTTGGCCTTAGTCTTCACATCATTTCAAAGATTCTGGAATCTGGAATAAGGGGTTTCTATAATGTGCCTAGATCCCCATCTTCCTCCTAATTGCTCCTTTTCTGGAATGGCCTTGTGACTAGCCTGCACCATCAGGCTCCACACCTTCATAAGCTCTGGGTCGATCCTACCTTCAAGGAATTTAGGATGCCCAAATGATCCTTGCTTTCTTTCATCCTGGCAAGGACATTTTCCTGTCTATTTCTAAAAGCAAATTCCCATCTTGTCCTCTTTTCTAGGACTTGGATTCCTATCCTCTGTCTTCGTACCCTGTTGCTTAGCTTTCTCTTGCCTCTCCTTCCGCTCAACACCAGTGGCAGGAGCTCTACCAACATGCTTCACTGACTTCTTGGTTATTTCCTCTTCCTAATCTAGCAGGTATATCTTTCCAGGTGGGAGTCTTCTTGCTGTCCATTGAGATTAAATTCTTCTAGCTACACGACTTACTCAGACACCAGCAACTTTGTTGAGACCACCTGCCCCTAGCATGGTGCATATAGGACCCTACAGCCTGCCTCACCCCGATGGTTCTCACATCCAGGAGAGCATTCAGGAAGAAGCCCAGCATCTCTGGGGCACCTCTGCACAGATGGTTCATTCCCCTGCCAGGGGTCCCTCTGTCCTGGGGGTCCACTATACCTCTCTGGAACTGTTCTGTTGACATCCCACAGGATATGTAAAGAGGGTGACAACTTGTGCATCCCCGACTCTGACTTATGGGATAACCTTTCCCAACCCTGTCAAAGCCAGTGAAGGACTCACAACTGCCACCATGAAGCACCCCTGCTCCTTTAGAAGGTAAGGCAGCCTCAGGATAGCCATCTGCAGTGAACAGTAAATGCATTCATCTCAACTTTACTCTGGCATCTTGACACACATTTAAAATCTTAACCAGTCACTTCCAGGATCTCCCTGTGGCTTGTGGTGTCATACACAGCCCATCGCATGACTCCTCCATGATTTTTGAGATCATACGGCACCTCTGAACCCACAACATACCAGCACAGCTTCAGATGGAATGTTTTCTCTTCTTCATGACCCAAAGTCCAAACTGCCCCTTGGACTCAGCCCCCCAGAGCTCCTCCACACCAGCCTCTTCCCTACTCCAGGCCTTGGTGGCCAGCCCTAGTGCCCCAACTTTCTGCTCCTTGTTGCCCTGAGGTCAGCCAGCTGGCACAGAATTTATCAAATGTTTAGACCCCTCCTTCCACCTTGCCATACAATTTTTTTTTCAATTTACAGTGTTGTCATCCTCTTTAGCCCGTATTATGATGCAAACATTCTGTAGAAACCGGAGTCCTCACTGATTTTCAGGGAGGGTGTGACTGCTTAAGGAGGCTCCAACACAGGACCCCTGTCATACCTTCCCACCATTAACCAGAGCGTCACACAGTGACATTGCACATGGAAGAACACAGTCACCCTGGAGATCCATAAGGCCAAGTTGGTTATTTCTCCCTAATTCACATGGTACTTTGCTCCTCTGATAAGATCAGACAGTTTGTACATCTAGAAAGCCACCGTCAGCCTACCTCAGCTGTTCGAGCAAGCAGTACCAGTGCTTGAACCCGCAGCAATAGAGTTGCCAAGGTGAAATGGGCCCCCTAGCTACCTCCCTGCCCAGCACGCATTCCCCTTCATCCTTTTCAAGTAAACGAATTTTCACTGGAGAAAAATACTTCCATTTTAATTGATTGGGACACTCTGACTTTCACTGTGAAATCACAAAGGAGTCATGGCCCTGAATATAATCATAGGCATATTCATAAGTTGTGCTGAATCAATTATTCTGGATATCTGACTTCCCCTTTTTTCTTTATCTAATCATATTCAGCAAGAAGCTACAGCACACATCTGACATACATCTATGCAGCAATTACCTCCATATTAAATAGGTTTTCTGACAAGTTTATGCCTGGGCAGAGTATAATGAAATATTTTGCATTTCTTCAACATACAGATTAGTGTATGTAGAAAAGAGAAAAATCAAATGTTAGAAAACATGGTTTGCCTCATGTTTGCTCCTAGAAATTAGCAATGCAAAGAAATGTAATGGCTGTATATTGAGAAACCCAGAGTGCCTTAAGCAAAGAGTTGAAGATCTTTAATAGCGGCGAAGGTGCTGGCTTATGATGGCAATGCTGCCTGGCTTTCATGAACATGAGCAAGTCTAGAATTAGTAACCTAGATCCATGCTCCACGTCACCAGCAGGCCTGCCTCATTGGCTCGTTCTGGAACCCCAGAGAATCTGGTTGCATTTCCAGGGACACAGCTTCTTGATTTCCTAACGGAGGAGAAAAGTTAATAAAGAAGGTTGGCTGCTGACAGTAATTCAGAGCTAATGTTCATCCCCTCGTGAGCGTGAGCGTAACAGAAGAACTCAATAACAGGAGAGCGCTTTGAAGCTGTAAGTGCTGAATAGTTAGCAAGCAGCTGCCATATGCAGATCTCTGCCAGACCTGTTCATCTGACCCTCACTTGTCAAAAGAGGTTGCCTTCCCAGGGCTTGAACCACTGCCAGTGTAAATAAATGGGAAAGGTATTGAGCGACCTTGGAGAGCTACTGCCTCTCTAATCCACTGTAAATTGGGAGTGAGGGTGGGCCATAGTGTACCTTGCTATGAGATACTCTGATGCCTGGTAAAGGAATAAACTGCTAATTAAAATGATAAAATTGCCTTTGAACACTGGAGATCATGTAAACTTTATAATTGACTCATAATGTGCTTTGGATGTCCATACACAATTATTAATTTGGGGGAAGGGCGGGGACCCATTTTGTTTTGTATTAGCAATAAAAACACTCCAAAAAATACACATGATGGAAATGATTGCTTCTCTCCTTTTGTAAGAGGTGCTTAACCTTTCATCTTGAACTATATTACATTACGGGAGGTGGCCTATAAGCAGCCAGGAATTTGTTTCCCTTGATGTTATTTTGATGATGTTAAATTATCAGTAAATTTTTCAGAGTTCTCCTAAGGATAATTCCTTATATATTAAAATGAACTAAAGAAAATGACTTGAGTGAATATAGAGGAAAATATGAGCCATCATTTTGTCATTTTCCGGATTTTCTCCTTACCTCTCCCTGTGTGAAATATTAAAGTAAAATACTAAATTAATTCCTCAACCCTTTAAAAATATTATTGTATGGTAGAATTATGGAATTATTTAGGCCAATATTTGTTATGTTTTTATAGTAGTAAATGTAAATACAGGCCAAGACATTTTAAATTTTTTATTGATAAAAGTTTACTTGCTCAGAGCTATACTCATGTTAATTTAACCTTTCTGACCAATTTTTTGTTCATCTGACTAATGTTTTTTCAAATTAGCCTATTAACTATAGAATCATCTGGCCCAAATATAAAAGGAAGCTGCCTTTATCAGGAATGGGTGCCTTTATGTGTGTGCTTTTGAAGTTTCCTACTAAACCAGACCCTCATATGTGCCTTTGATCTCTACCAAATACTGTTTTGTGTAGCAGGCAGATATTGTCTTATTTCCTAAGTTATGTTTGCATCTTCCTCACATTATTAGAAGCGAAGCCAGCTACCCTGAGTAATCTGAACCACAAGTTTTGGTCCCAGTGAATAATGACATGAGATGTGGAGCCTAATTCCGTTGTTAGGGATCAAAAACCTAATAAATCAGGAGGCTGGAAGGGAAAAATTATATGAAAACTAAAAAAGAATAGACATTATAAGAAAATTTCCATAGAAATACATAGTCAAAGAAGAATGAGGAAACTAAGAGATCAATCACTTCCTTCCCTCATTTCTTCATAAAACTTTCTTCTTCTCTAATGTGCCTCTATTAACCTGCACTTTCTCTGGGCACTTCAATCACTTCATCCCATAACACACCTCAAAGATCCTGGGACTAGCAGGCTATCCCCAACCATTCAAAGACATGGTGCTTCAGAATTAAAGTCCCCAGGTCAGGGGGAATAAATGGTAGCAGAAAGAGACTTGACCTTTGATGGTGAAAACACAATATAATAAACAGATGACATATTATAGAATTACACACTTGAAACCTACATAATTGTATTAAATAATATCATCCCAATAAATTCAATAAAAACTTTAAAATGTCCCCAAGTCACCCTGGAATCCCCAAAGGTTTTTCCAAGAGCTAACCCACGACCAAGTCACTATTTCCTTCCTTGGTATTGCACACTCAAACCCTGACTCAGCCCTTTGGATACGACAAATAACCCTAGAGCTTAGAAATTTTTAACAATGCTTAGGAATTTCACAAAAGCAAGGGGAGAGGGGACTCTTGACGGCACTTCTCAAACTATATTCCAGGATTTCATGAGGTACTCTAGAAAAAAAACTAACAAAAAATATATATCTCACCTATTGAAGTACAGTCAGACCCCGGTACTTGTCAACTTCAGAACTCATCATACCCTGTACTCATTGCATTTTGATGAGAAAAACATGTTTCAGCACTTAGTGCTTGCTCGAGACGTGTCGCACTTGCTAGAACTTGTATGAGTCACCATGCCGCCCGGCAAGTGAAAATGCTTCATCATTAGTTGCTTGAAAAATTCCATGGGTACTCGTTGGTCTGAGCACTCGTCATGAGTTTCAGAATGAATTAACGACAAGTACCGAGGTACCACTGTATATTTGAGTATATCTCAGATGTAAACCTCTAAGAAAATGACAATCTTGTTACCATATTAAAGAATCTAAGAAACCACAGAGTAAAGCAACCTCTTTAATTCTCATTAATCCAGAATTTTCCAAATTGCTCTAAACACAACATCTTTTTTTCTCTCAAAACATATTTTTGTATTTCTTAGGACCAGTCTTCCAAAGTTTACAATGTAAGAAAAAGTGAATAACTCTGCCACATTGACCTGGGTATATTTGTATGGGTCCAAATCCTAGACACAGGAAACTGTAACTCTATACCCATTACCCATATTTTGGTTTGCTGAGGTGGGTAACACTCCTTAACATGTACCAGCATCCCATTGAAATGGTTAATTACCTTCTCTTTTTCAGGACGATGTTTAGAGGGAGGAAATGATAGATCCACTAGAACAAGGACACCTGATACATGTTGTCTAATATACACAAGGACAAAGATTCATTTTCAAACATTCAGAGTATCACAAAAGTGAGGGCAACCTGACCCTGGCTGATGAGAAATCTAAAATTACGTTTCTGAACTCCATTAAAGGTCAAATGGAGAATAGAGCTTATTGACAGCTGGGTTTCTAACTTTATTGTTCTAGCTGATGAAAAGATTTGTCGCTTGAAGATATCAATTATAGCCTAAGATTTGGGAACAGTTTGGAGCATTTAACACAAGCAGAAACATAAATGAACTTGAATTCTGCTAGAAACCACTGATCCTGCTTTGCAAATAATCTGATAATAATACAGAAAATATTCTCCAAAGATTTGTTTTTAATTTAGTAAGCATTTGTTCAGAGCTTTGTTCTGCAAAAACATTGTGTTACAAGGAGACAGGATACAGGAGTAGGACCTTAAAACCTTTCTAGAGAGACAGATATATGCATGTACCTGATGTATATATGTTAGGGAAGACACGAAACTGGAGTAAAGTGGAGGCCTACGAAAGGTGTGCTGGTTATGAGTGAGCTAATTTCAGGGTTCTAAATTGCACCATTTTCATTATCAAATCTGTTTTTCATAAATACTTGCTTTGAGGGTTCTGGAGACCATAAAGGAGGCCGGATGAAAGAAGCCACACTCTCCCATATACATGAGGTTCATGCAAACATGTGAAGAATTCACAGGAGGAGGAGACGGGAAGGCAGACACTGCCGGATGTTTCCCAGCCGTCCCAGATTATCCCTTAACCCATTCCTCGGCTTTTTAGCCTTTTGGTCATTTTTAAGTAGGAAAAATTTTTATTTCTTATTTTAGTTTTCTATTGTCTTTTTTTACATACCTAGAATATAATACCTGAAACTAAAGGTAATAAAGTAAATATTATCAACAGTAACATTCTATAGTTTAAGATATTGTGGTAGCTTTACATAAACAGATATTTCACATTCTTCTTTTGTTTCGGATTTTTCAGAATCACATGTCACCAGCATGTCCCATTCCATTTCCCAGGTCAGCGTCTCTCTGCTTCCCTTAGCAGTGCTGAATTTCTACTTTGCATCTTATTCCTCTGTCTGATTTTAAATCACACAGATTTTTTTCATGAGAGCCAAGAAATTTAGAATTGATAACCATTAACTACCTACATTTTAGATGGAAAAATAATTGTTTTACAATGTTATTAAATTTTAAATCAGTCTTTGAAGTCTGGAATAATTATCCTCATTATTAGAGAGCTGCTATTTGTTCAGAATTGCTCTTTAATAGTACAAGTTGGTCAGTTTGTGCGGGGAGGGTTTTGTTCATTTTAAATAAAATTTAAGATTTTATTTTTGGTGAGAGAGGAGGAAGGGAGAAAGAGAGGAAGAGAAGCATAGACCAGTTGCTTCCTGCATGCACTCAACTGGGGACCTGGCCCAAGACCCGAACATGTGCCCTGATCGGGGGTCAAACCAGTGACCTTTTGGTTCACAGGCCAACACTCAATCTACAGAGTCACACCAGCCAAGGTTTCTTCAGTCACTTTTATAATCATCATATGTACTTCACTTCCTAGCATAACATTTGTTTTTTAAATTTTTTACATTGAGTTTCCAGTTTTTTCTTTGCAAATATTTTCTATAAGTATATTTTTTTATTCCTAGCAACACATTCAATACTTTCAGTATTTCTAAAAGCTCTTTTCCATTGTGGTGACTTTATATAATTAGTTAATATTATCAAAGCTTGATCTATTTAGAGTTTGGTTCCTCATATTCAAGAGTAAATATTATTCATAGTTTTGATAATTCTAAATTTGGGAGCCAATTTCTTATCAGATTTGATAAAATCGTCACCATGTTTAATTGCTAAAGTGATTAATGAAGTGCTTTGCTATATAGCAAAGCAAGTCAACTTTTCTATTTTATTGTTTACATATGTTCACATTAGCATTATCCTTAATTTTTTTTAAGATTTACTTATTTATTTTTAGAGAGAGGGGAAGGAAAGGACAAAAAGAGGGAGAGAAACATCAATGTGTGGTTGCCTGTCATGTGCCCCCAACTGGGGACCTGGTCCACAACCCAGGCATGTGCCCTGACTGAGAATCGAACCAGCAACTTTTTGGTTTGCAGGCCCATGCTCAACCCACTGAGCTATACCAGTCAGGGCCTATTATCTTTAATTTTTGAAACTCTTTCTATTTTATGAAGGCCAATTCAGTGAAAACCAGATGATGTAATCAGAAAATCCTTCTACTTGGGCACCTATCAGCTGAAGTACATGAAAGGGCACTGAAAATAAAGATTTGAGAGAGGGTGCCAGTATCAGTTTTTTTACTGATACTATAATAACTCATCACAAGCTTGGTGACTTTAAACAACATGAATTTATTATCTTAGAATCCTGGGAGGTTGGAATTATAGTGTGGGCCTCCCTTGGCTAAAATCCTGGTGACAGGGCTACTACATTCCTTCCAGAGGCTCTAGGGAAGAGTCTATTTCAGTACGTTTATTGGCTCTTAGAGGCTGCACACATTCCTTGGCTTGTGGCCACTTCCTCCGCCTTCAAAGCCAGCAATGGCTGTTCACGTCTTTCTCATTCTGCATCACTCTGACTCTGACCCTCCTGTCTTTGTGGGGCCATTATTCTGCCTATTACAATGCCTCCAACATCTGTTCCATGAGGAGGACCCTGTGCTCCTACTCACTCTTAAAGGGTGAGTGGTATGCACACTACTTTATTGATTCCAAATGGCTGCTTAGGACCTGACCGATGATTTCTTTGGTTTAGGCTGGAACTCTTCTCTTCCTGAGGCAATTGAAGTCTCTTCCCATGATGAAGGCCTGTAGGGGAAAAAAAAAATAACAGGAAAGAAACACCTTTATATAAAGTCTCCATTGCTCTCCACATTAATATAAGGGAATATTAATAGAAGGGAGCTGAATCAAACATGCAATATTTGTCATTATCATAACCAATATAGCCTTTACGATCTTTAATACCATGGACATGGTATTAAAGATCTTCAACTCTTTGCTTAAGGCACTCTGGGTTTCTCAATATACAGCCATTACATTTCTTTGCATTGCTAATTTCTAGGAGCAAACATGAGGCAAACCATGTTTTCTAACATTTCATTTTTCTCTTTTCTACATACACTAATCTGTATGTTGAAGAAATGCAAAATATTTAATTATACTCTGCCCAGGCATAAACTTGTCAGAAAACCTAATTAATATGGAGGTAATTGCTGCAGATCTCCAATACCATGGACAGTGTGCTCTGCTACAGTTCTCAGAACAATAGCTGTGTAAACAATCTTTCTCCATCCTTTCTTACTGTTCTGTTAGGGATTCCAGTCACACTTGACCACAATGGTCAGGTTTGCAAGAATGACCTCATGCAGCTTTGCCTAGGTAAGCAATGCTGTATGAGGTCACCATTCCATAATGAATACCAATCATTTCATCTGCTATAAAGACCCCCTCGGTTTCTAGGTTTATAGTTCTCTTACAATGAGAATCTAAAGGGTAGCACTTTTGGATTTGCTCTAGGAGACACTCAGTGCTAGAAAAATACACCTTGTTCTTTTTCATATTTCTTTCTTTTGGTTGCTAATAGTGCCTCATGCTTAAATCCACTTCTTCACAAAAGAATAGTTTTGTTAAATTATAACTACATCAAAGAATGAGAAGGATGCAGCTATTATTTACCAGATTATGCAGGCTTCTTAACAATGCTCAGGATTCTTATTTCCAACGCTTAGTGGGGGGAAAATCGTGCTTTTTAAGTAATGACGAATGTTAAAGTATTGGAACCAAAAGGAAAAACCCGGAGTAATCTGTGCTTACAGCTTTCTCATTCGAATAATTCTTAGACATTTTTCACTAGCTGCAGATCCTTGCTTGACTTTATCAGAGAGCTTGGCAGACTATGCTGCCTTCTCTTATAACATTGTTTGCGGTACTGCCAGCTAATGATAGTCCTGTACATGTTGGTGTAGTTTAAGTGATTGGTTGTATCAGAAATCATACTTTTCTAGAACAATTACCTCTGATATATTTTCCTCTTTCATCAGAATCTCAGCAAATTTTTTTGGCAAGTGAAAGACTCTTTCCCCAGGCTCTGCCTAGTACCTCTCAGACCAGGCCTCCAACTGCCCTGACGGGGGTGCCCCAGCCCCCTAATATCTTTCCTTCTTCTGTTTTCATAGGTGATTAGTTACTGTAGCACATCATAGAATTGTGGGTGAATTACTTTTCAACTGATCTGATTGAGAAAGAGAAACTGATTTGTGCAATAAAAGTGGACTTTCTTAAAAGTCCTAACTTTCAAGAAAATTATGAAAATATCTGATTGGATCATATTGTTTCCATGTGATATTTTACATGCTGTCACCTCTAGGGGAATGTATTTCAGGTCAATAATAGAATACAGTTATTTGAACAGCTGGGTTTGACCAGCTGGGTCAAACATTGCTGTTTCTATTCTTAAATAATAATAGCCACCAAGTATTGACCCCTTTTAAGTTTCAGAAACATTTCTATGAGGTTACATCTGTGGCCTCATTTAATCCTGTCACACCAAGGAGGGTATTACTTGTCCCGTTTTAAACAGGAAAAAAATTAAGAATCTTGGAGAATAAATAATTTGCCAAAAACCTTACACCTGGTATGAGACCACATTGCCACACTACCTCCCAGATACTAATCTTATTTCATTCACATTTTCTTAACATCATTTCTCAACAGTATGGCAAACATTGTTTATCTTTTACAGTCTTATGAGTATTCTCTGAGATGATTTAATAGTCCTTAATTATTTGCTTAGAGCCTCATTTCCTCTCTGTGATGATAATCCTTTGTCTGCTCTTCATTATTAGGGAAATTCCTCATATGGAGAAAGCTGCAGCTATGTTTGTTTCTAGCCATTTATACACTTATTATTTCATCTTTGGTTTTTAGTTGGGCCTCTAGAACTGAAGTATGTCATTTATCATCCCAAATAGAGATGAAAAAAATGTTTCTCTTTTAACAGATTTGGAGGCTTTCCAAGTCTAATCTTTTCTCTATAAAACCGCAGGCTGAGTTTCAATAAAGCTATTTCTTTTTATAGGGTTCTATCAGAACAGTTCGTGCTTATATATTGTTATTTTTAGTTTGGGTTGTTTGTTATAAAGAGAAACTAAATTGATCTCTTGATGTTTTTATGGATTTGGCCTTTTTCTCACTTGATTTCAGCATCTTCTCCATATTTTATCGGTTAGAACACTCAATAAAAAATACTCATTCAGTGTATTTTTTTAAAGCTTTGGACATGATCGTCAATTCAACAATACCCAAGTGATGGAGAAAGCACCTAGGAGTTCCATATTGTAGATCATTTCTTAGAACCCGGTAAGAAGTCCTCTGCGTTCACACAGGGCCAGTCCCTGGAGTCAGAGTCAGAATTACAGCTGGAAGAGAGACTGAATTCATCCAGAGTAGCTGTCTCATTACAGATTAGGCAACAAAGATCAAACTGACTTAACAGTAGTCAAACATCTTTTTAGAGAAGCCTCAGTACTCAAATCCATGCCTTCCAACTCATAAATTAATAGCATCTTTAGAAAACTTAGAAACTTACAGATAATTGGGCATAATTCTTTTTCTCATTTATGTTCTTTATTACATAACTAAAAATTGATCATGTGGCCTTGGACTTTATCTAGAGTTTTTTTAAAAATGTAATAGTCCCCTAGTAATAACATGCACTGGCTTTTTGCAGAGAAAGGGAAATAAATATGAACCCAAGCATAGGGAATCTGTGATTTATCTAGCAGTATCAATTTGTATAAATATTTTACATGGCATTTGGTGAAAACAGATAAGTGTTTTATTTAGTCATTACCATCTATCATATAAGATAACTAGAAATCAGAGTTCTTTGAAGATGGTTATTAAAAAAATACCCTTGAGTCTTAAAATGCCTCACATTTTTATTAGCATTACACAGTGAATATTTGTCAGTCTGTGGAACTGGAGGCAGAGCTTTCCTCTGAAGATCCTGGCAAGAGACTTTCTTTTTTATCAATACTCCTGCTCACAAATCAATGTGAAAACCAACCGGGCAGGGGGGTAACCATGATCCTGAAGGTGGTTTCCCCAGAGCAAGGCTCACTCATTGCACTCCAGGTGTGCTGGCCCCTGCAATTTCCCCAAGTGTGAGAAACGAGACTGCGTTATTTGTGGTCATGGGGAACTGCAATCTGGAGCGGGAGTGGGGAAAAAAGAGAGAAAGAAAAAAGAAAACAAGTCATTGTTATAAATGCCCTTTGTTAATTCTTCCAAGACATCATCTCTAACCCTAAAAAAAACAACTGAAAAATGAGAAGATAGTGTTGGTTTCCATTCCATGTAATTTCCCTCTTGCAATTTCCCTAGAATGATGCCTAGTCATATTTCCCTCTAGTGATGGAAACAGTGATGGGCTTGGATCCTGGGCAGCCTCCTTGTTTGTGCCTGTAAACTGAGTTAAAATCAACTTCTCTGCTTTCACCAATACAGCCAAAACCACACTCATTCATGCTTCTCCAGATCAGTTGTGATTCCAGACTTGGTCTCATCCCTTCCAGACTAGCCTTCTTAGCTTGCTCTGCTCACCTTTCAGCATGATTGTAGAAACCAGACCAGGTAGCATAGGTACAACAGAGACCTTGTCCCTTTGTCTTAGTTCCAGGTATATGAATGATAGCATTTGTGTATAGAGAACACTACCATGGGTACAAACAGTATTTTTTCCCATATATTTTTGATGACTAACTTTTGAGGATGAAGCAACAGAACACATCTTACAACAGGATAGAATATTTAAAATCAGGACTTCCTCAGAAAATTTAGACTCTATGATCAATTCCAACTTCTAGTATTTTCTTCTGCCCTCAAGCCTGTGATGTCACCACCATCCATTCTCTCTATGTCCCCATATATTTGGACATTTGGGATAGGCGTGAAGGCAGAGTTCAATGGACATTTTGTTATTTTCTTCATTTAACCCTAAGCAGCTTCAAGTAATAATTTTGGTTGGTTCTGCACCTATTTTGCTTTAGAAATCACATGGACATAACAAATTGGGATCTCCAGCCAGTCTGACTTGACATTATCACAGGACATGAATATTCACCGTCAACTAGAGACATGAAAGCCACAAACCTTTTAAAAAATATATTTTATTGATTATGCCATTACAGTTGTCCCATTTTCCCCCCTTCATTCCCCTCCACACCCCCTCCCACCCACATTTCCCCCCTTTAGTTCCTGTCCATGTTTCATAAGTTAGCTTTTACATTTCCCACACTACTCTTGCCCTCCCCCTATCTATTTTCTACCTACCATCTATGCTACTTATTCTCTGTACCTTCTCCCCCCTTCTCCTCCTCCACTCCCCTGTTGCTAACACTCCATATGATCTCCATTTCTATGTTTCTGCTCCTGATCTAGCTGTCCTCTTAGTTTGCTTTTGTTTTAGGTGTGGTTGTTAATAACTGTGAGTTTGCTGTCTTTTTACTGTTCATATTTTTATCTTCTTTTTCTTAGATAAGTCCCTTTAACATTTCATATAATAAGGGCTTGGTGATGATAAACTCCTTGAACTTGACCTTATCTGAAAGCGCTTTATCTGCCCTTCCATTCTAAATTAAAGTTTTGCTGAATAGAGCAATCTTGGATATAGGTCCTTGCCTTTCATGACTTGAAATACTTCTTTCCAGGACCCTTCTTGCCTGTAAGGTCTCTTTTGAGAAATCTGCTGACAGTCTGATGGGAACTCCTTTGTAGGTTACTGTCTCCTTATCTGTTGCTGCTTCTAGAATTCTCCCCTTCATTTTAATCTTGGTTAATGTAATTATGATGTGCCTTGGTGTGTTCCTTGTTTGATCCAACTTCTTTGGGACTATCTGAGCTTCCTGGACTTCCTGGAAGTCTATTTCCTTTGCCAGATTGGGGAAGTTCTCTTTTATTATTTGTTCAAATAACTTTTCCAATTGTTGCTCTTCCTCTTCCCCTTCTGATACCCCTCTAATTCAGATGTTGGAACGTTTAAAGGTGTCCTGGATGTTCCTAAGCCTCTCCTCATTTTTTAAAATTCTCATTTCTTCATTCTTTTCTGTTTGGTTGTTTCTTCCTTCTGGTCCACTCCATTAATTTGAGTGCCAGTTTTTTTCCCATCACTATTGGTTCTCTGTGCATTTTCCTTCATTTCACTTAGCATAACCTTCATTTTCTTATCTAATTTGTGACCAAAATCACCAGTTCTGTGAGCATCCTGATCACCAGTGCTTTGAACTGTGCATCTGATAGTTTGGCTATCTCTTGGTCGCTTAGATGTATTGGCTCTGGGGCTTTGATTTGTTCTTCTGAGACATTTTGGGGGAGTCTGGTCACAACAGTTACATATGAGGGGTGGAGCCTTAGGTGTTCGCCAGGGTGGGGCAACCCAATTGCTGGGTTGTGATGCTATATGTGGGGGCAGGGTCAGAGCAAGAACAATGGCACTTGCTCTGCTCTCTCTTAGATTTCACTTCCTTCTGCTGCTTCCCACTAGCAAATTGGGCCCTTCTGGTGCTGGTTCCCAGGTGGGTGTATGTTCTAAGACTCTGTGGGTCTCTCCAATAATTTCTCCTGTGAAAAGCCAACTAGTACAAAATTAAGGAATAATTATAAGAGATTGGAGGTTAACCAGAGCTTCTGTGAAAATGTAAGAATCCCCTGGGGGGAATGAGAAAATAATGTTTGTGGGGAAGACACAAGGGCCTTGTTTATCAATAACACAATAGGCACAACTTAAGCCTGGACCACCAATAATGGTCACAGCTGTTCTTGTTCATTGACCTCTTTTGTGAACTGGAAATTTCCCCCAATGTACAGAAATACAGGACACATCCCACACACGCATTTGCCATGCAAATATCCTACAGGTCATGATGTGTAGAAGAAATATGCTTACACTTTCCTTTGCTAGAGTTTTGTTCTATATTTAGGTAGAAAATAGCAGTTTTTAGACAATTAGAGAAGAAAAATCCAATTTTAAGTCTTCTATAATGCTTTATGGACTAGATGGAGGTGTAGGTAAATGCTATACTTGCATCCTCCCACAACCCACATCAAAATTACAACTAAACTACAGAACAACCATCATTCAGAACTGCCTGAAATCTACCTGAATGGAAGTCCTACAACTGAAGACATAAAGAAGCCACATAGAGACTGGTAGAAGGGGCAGAGACACAGAAGGGGCTGGATGGTCCCACACTCATGTGTGGCAGATAAAAACTAGAAGGGATATCTTGGCTGCAAAGGTACCTCCTGAAGAGCAAGGGATCCCAGCCCCACATTGGGCCCCCAGCCCAGGGTTTCAGTACCAGAAAAAGTAATCCCCATAACTTCTGGCTGTAAAAACCAATGGGGAATGGGGCTGAGGGAAACAGAGGGCTCCTGGAGTCCCAAGCAGTTCCTTTTAAAGGGCCCTCATACATACTTTCTCAGATTCACTGCCTCTCAGTTCCAGCACTGAGGCAACAGCTAGAAAAGCACCAGGTACGTAGAAGTAAGAAGGAACTAAATTCTCTGGCATCAGGGTGAGAGCTGGAGGGGCAACTTTCTCCCAGACAGAAGTGCTTGCAGAGGCCATTGTTCTTTTTCTGAGCCCTCCCCTGACAAAGCAGGCAGGTAGGCATTATATCTGAGTCTCTATCAACCTGGTTATCACTGTTGACCCTGCCCTGGTAATTACCTGAAACCCCCACTGCACCCAACTTTTAGGCCCAAAATGTTTCCAGTTTCTTTTCCGTACAAATAGCCCATCTTGGCTCATGCTTCAGACTTTATTAAAATCTCTTAACAAGCAACATCTGACTTTGACAAGCTCCATACCTTTCAGGGGCCCCAGCCCAACACTAGCAGCAGCTGACCTTGGTTTGCAGTTTGACCTCTTCTGGGCGCCACCAAGCCCAGCACAAGTAGCAGCCATCTGCAGATTACTTTGTAGCTCATGCTGGGAAGCACAAGGTAGAACACGAGCAGCAGGTGATCTCAACCTGTACCTCCCAGGAGGACTTAGAGCCTGAGCACCCAGTGGACAGCTTCAGATAACATCAAATCACCACCAATCACCTTTACAAGCAGCACACTCATTGGGCAGACTCAGTGGGTACCAGAGCCCCACTGAAGTAAGCCCTGCTCTGTGGGCCTGACCCCTGCACAGCTGATCTTCCATGGTGGTCACAGCCAGTCCTTGCAGCCAATCAGCCTGGAGATAATCCCTCCCACTGATACACCAACTGCAATCAAGGCTCAACTACAGCATGAAGGTTACATGGACCATACAATGGGTGTGCCTTGAGTACCCACCTTGAGCAGCGGGGGAGGCTGTACCACTGGACCCTACAGGACACCTACTACATTAGGCCATTCTACCAAGCCTGGGAGAAGTAGAAGTTCTACTTAATACATTGAAACAAACACAGGGAGATTACAAAATGAGGATCCAAAAATACACATCCCAAATGGAAAAACAGAGCAAAACTACAGAAAAAGGACTACACAAAAAGGAGACAATCAAGCTACTAGATGCAGAGTTCAAAACCCCAGTATAAGGATGCTGAAGGAACTCAGTGAGAAATGCAACAGCAAAAGGAGATTCAGTTAGAAACTAAGGATACATTAATTAAAATAGAACAATGTACAAGGAATCAACAATATAGTAGATGAAGCTGAGAGTCACATGAGCAATTTGGAATATAAGGAACAAACAATTAATCAGTACAGCATGAAGGAAAAACAATCCAAAAAACCAGGATAGTGTAAGGAGCCTCTGGGACAACTTCAAACATACCAACATTCACATCATGGGTGTGCCAGAAAAAGAAGTGAGAGAACAAGAGATTAAAAATGTATTTGAAAAAGTAATGACAAAAACTTTCCTAACTTGGTGAAGGAAATAGACGTACAATTCCAGAGATTAGAAACTAGAGATAAAGATCACTAAATTTGAGGATATTTTGTGAGGTCATAAACGTGAATGTTGAAATCTTAGAGGATGCAATGGGAAGGTCAATAAAACAGGGGCTAAAGTCATTGGAGAAGATGAGGAATATCCTGAAAGTTAGTAGATTCAACAGAGAAAACAGTGTAAATAGACTTAATCTCAAAACAAAGTATGTAGGATGGTGGAATAGAAAAATGATTGATAAATGGCATTGGGAATGAAAAAGTATGGTGATCCACATGAAAACTGAGAACATTCATTCATTGCCTCAGGAGGATAAAGCCAGGGTTTGGGAACATGGGTAAGAAAGGGACTTTTCACTGTCTACCCCTGATGAATTTTGAAATTCGTGTCATGAACATGTGGTACTCTTACCAAGCAGCAAGTGGGGTCCTGCTGCCCACAGCCACCCCTAGGCAGAATTCTGGAGGCAAGGTTTTGGTGATAAAGGAAAGGAGTTTTTACTCAAAACTACACAATTTTGGAATAACAGCTTTCCACATGTGTTAGTCACTTAAGCTCACTTAATTAATTAAGTCAATTAAGGCTAAACTCTTTCACACCTAAGTTCTCCTGTCATTCCCCTTGTTAATGTTTATCAGATTTCTATAGGGTTAGTTTACAAACTAAACCAACAAAAGATACGAAAGCTACACAATTTTGGAAGAATGGCAGGCTCCTGCCTCAGAGCCCATCCCCTCTGGAACACCCAAAGAATAAACCTGCCACCCTCTGCCAGGCCAGCCCGATCCTAGGCTGTGCCCAGAGTTCCTTCCCATCCAAAATTCAACCAAACTACCCCCTTTGGGAAACACAGGAAGCTGCAGTGTGATCACCCAGGCCTCCTCGAGGAAGGGAGCCTGAAAGCCAGTCTTTGCCCTCTTTTTATTTTAAATCTTCTGTGCCATAATTCCATGCACTCTTGAGGCATTCGGCTTCTCAGCCAACCCATCCTAGACTGTTTACCTTGGGCGACCTCCTATGGCCCCATCCTACTCCTCCCCAGTGATCTGATCAGATCTCTCTGTATCAGTACCTTTTCTGATCAACAAATTAACGTATTTTCCTATGTATGCTGACCTGTGAGGAGAAGTAGACTCAAACTGGCAAGGGCTCAAGGGTAACAGGATTAATGAGGAAAAGTCCGTTTCCTTAAGGCAGAGGTATGGAAGGAAGGAGTTGCTCACCAGAGAATGGGTTCCAGAAAGACTGGAGGTGGAAGTGAACTGGGGGGATGAGCTAGCTGGAGGGCACGAAAACGAACAAAGATAATAGGAATGAAGGAAACAGGAATTCTGAAGCAAATGGCAGTATCTTATTAATAATTAAAAAAAGATCTGATTCACTAGCCCAAGTTTCCATTGAAACACCAGTACTCTGACCAAGCCTCTGCAAATTTGCCCTCCTAATGTCAAATTTTGCTCATGACTGGCAGCTTGGAAAGTCAAGAAAGGCAAGTGATACCATTACTCTTTGTAACAGATTTTCTCACTAGACTTTTCAGTCAAAACAAAAGTGCATTAGACTCCTTTCGCAAAAATGTGTCAAATTTGCTGGTCATTGCATTACATATACCGGACTCATTATTTTCCAACTCCTCCTTGCTTTTGATCTTCCACTTATAGTCCTCTTTTGTAATCACATTTTCAGACACAGACATAATATTTTTACGATAATTGAGATTACCATTGGCCTTGCCTTGCTATCTAAAACCAAAAGTGAAATAAAGTACCTTGGATTTAATACAAGGAGCAAAATAGATTAAAATCCAGGTTACTGTTTTTGAGACAGAGGCTTTATGAGAAATATTAAAACCAATTGTTATTGTATAATGGGCCTTATTTTAATCAAAACACACATACACTCAGTGTGCAAGCTGGATGTTTACAGGGCTTCTAACTTTTGCATCCAATATTGAATTTTAACATTTATTCTATCCTCACCAAGTGAAACGCACTGAAAGAAGAGCTGCAAAAGTAAAATGTGGAATTCGAAGAGACATTTTGCCTAGAGATGAAGAACTCGAACTTCAAGGTCAGAGAGCCCCAAGTTATAATCCAGACTTCCTCCTGGACCTATATGATCACACCATGTTAGTGATTCTCTGGGCCTCAGTTTTCCCACTGTCCGAGTCCCTCCTGCCTGCTCTAACAAAATACCACAGACTGAGTGGCCTATGAACAACAGAAATTTATTTCTCACAGTCTGGTAGCCAGAGGTCAGAGGTCGGAGTGGCCACATGCTTATGTTCTGTCTGGCATGGCTTCCTGGATTATAAACAACCTCACACGTAACTTCACATGGCAGAGGAGCGAGGGAGCTTTCTCGAGCCTCTTTTATAAGGGAACTAATGCCATTCATGATGGCTCTTCTCTCATAACCTGGTCACCTCCTACCAGTCCCAACTTCTAAGACTATCACTTTAACATAGGATTCTCACCTGTGAGTGTTAGAGGGACCAAAACATGCAGACCATAGCATTCTGCTTTAATTAGATTATAAGCATGAAATGAGATCATGCATATAACAGTTGCCTCAGTAGTCTGCTACTTGACAGTGCTCAATGAATGTTAATGGTGGGGATGATAAAAAGTGATAGACTTGGTGGAAATGATTAAAATGATGTAAATGATGGAAGTGGGAAAGGTGGAGGTGGTAGAGGTGATATTGGTAGGGTGGTAAAAGTAGCAGAGGCAATAGTGGTAGAAACGGTGGTGAAGACAGTGATGGAGGTGATGATGGTGGAGGTGATGATGGGAAGTGATCATGGGAGTGGTAATAGTAGGTAGAGCTGGAGTTCGTGGAAGTGGTAGAGGTGCTGATAATAGAGGTAGCAGAGGTAGGTAGTAACGGTAGAGATGGTGATGGAGGAAGTGTTGATGGTGGAAGTGATGATGATGGAGGTAATACGATGGTGCTGGTTTTAATGATAACCATCATCTTCCTCCATGTCATAACAGCAATTTGTGTACTAACAATAGTTAATGCAATAGCTTTTTAGCTAGAATTGTTCTCTATGATTGTCCTGTTAATAGGGGTTTTCTATCAACATTTCTAAAGAGCAATAGTGTAAGATAACCAATGAAAACAGTGCTCTAGAGGAAAGCACAGGTCACTAAGGGTATCAGAAATATAAATAATTAGGCCCCAGCTGGTGTAGCTCAGTGGATTGAGCATGGGCCTGCGAACCACATTATCACAGTTCAATTCCCAGTCAAGGCACATGCCTGGATTGCAGACCAGTGTTAAAGGATGCAATAGAGGGATAGATTTCTGCCTAAAGAGGACTGGGAAGACTTCACTGTAAGAGGCAGGAAGTTGAGCCCAGGGAGTTGAAAGAAACCGTTCACATGGAAAATAGAGGAAGGGACAGGGAAGTTGCTGTTGCCACAGTCAGATCTGTGGCCACCTTAAAGCTGCCAGGACCCTCTGCTTCACCGCCCCCTCCCAACCTCCGCCGCCATGCCGCCATGCCGCCATGCCGCCATGCCGCCATGCCGCCATGCCGCCATGCCGCCATGCCGCCATGCCGCCATGCCATAGGAGAACTTCAAGGAGCATTGCACCTTTGAACAAAGAGTAGAAGATGTCCCACTTATCCGAGAACAACATCTGACTGAAATCCCGGTCATAACAGAATTATACAAGGGTGAGAAGCAGCTTCCTGTCTTGGATAAAACCAAGTTTCTTGTACCTGTTCGTGTCAGTGTGAGTGAACTCATCAAGATAATTAGAAGGCCCTTACAGCTCAACGCTAGTCAAGCCTTCTTCTTGTTAGCGAGTGGGCACAGCACAGTGAACGTGTCCATACCCATTTTGGAAGTGTATGAAGGTGAGAAGGATGAAGATGAATCTCCTGTATATGATATATGTCTCTCAGGAAACATTTGAAATAAAATTGTCAGTGTAAGACTGGAAAAAATGCATCTGTCCTGAAAGATTTTAAACTCTTACCAACAGGGGTAAAAAAACAGATGTTACCAACTGAGATCCATCAGTTCATCTAATCACAGAACATCACAGGACCAGTGGTGCTCCTGCCTAGGAGTTTTCAAAAGTTGTCTTCGTAATTCAAGCAGAAAAACTGAGCTCCAAATGAGCACATTCAGCATTGGAAAACTATATTATTTAACATAGACCATCTTGTCTTCAAATTTAGAAGCTTAAAAATAAAATACTTTACATTCTAAGTTACCAATAAAAAAATAAGGGAAGGATTTCTAGGCAGAGAGGGTAGCACAGGCAGCAGAGTGAAGACACACAAGTATTGGGTTGGCCAAAGAGTCCTTTTAGTTTTTTCCATGCGATGGTTTTAGTAGTGCTTAGTTGTCTTTAATCTCATTCAAAACAATTTTGTTAGGTTGAATTGTGGCAGCTGTCATATCAGCATGCATTTCTAAAAAACTTATCAAAATTGGTGAATTTTGATGCAGCCATTTTAATATTAAAGATGGAAGAAAATACACAACATTTTCAGTTGTATAGTGCACATATGGTATTATGCTTTATTATTTCAAGAAAGGTAGAAACACGCCCTGGCTGGTATGGCTCAGTGGATTGAGCACGGGCCTGCGAACCACACGATCGCTGTTCGAATCCCAGTCACGGCACATGCCTGGGTTGTAGGCCAGTTCCCAGTAGGGGACTCATGAGAGGCAACCATGCATTGATGTTTCTCTCCTTCTCTCCTTCCCTTCCCCTCTAAAGATAAATAAATAAATATTTAAAAAAAGAAAGATAGAAACACAAATGAAATGCAATGAAAAATTTGTACAGTGTGTGCAGAAGGTGCTGTGACTGATTGACCGTGTCAAAAGTGGTCTGCAAAGTTTCTTGGTACTATTGACATTTGGGCCAAATAATCCTGGGGGCCATCTTATACATTGGAAGATGTTTAAGAGCACCTCTGGCCTCTACCCACTAGAAGCCAATAGCGGGCAATAGCTGACATACTCAAAATATCTTCATCAGTTAAGTTATTGGTGAAAATAAAAAATGTGTCCTTTATTTTATGGAAAAAAAACTGAATAGACTTTTTGGCCAACCCCATACATGGTGTGTGAAGGAAAGAGTGAAGCCAAGAAATAGGGTTCATGAAGAAAGTGATAGAAAAAGAGGTTGGATGTAAACTAAGACAGGCCTCAAACTTTCTTGTTTGGGCAGTGGAGAGCTGTTAACAGTTTTTAGGTAAGGAAGTCACTCTTAAGAAGAATGAATTAAAGAGGGAAAAAGCTGAAGACAGAAAGACCAGTTGCAATATCACTGAAAGGGCCCAGATGAGAGGACATATGGGCTCAGCCAGGCGGTAGGGACAGAGAACAGCTGTGAGATCCCACCTGGAAGACAGTGAGAAAATAGTAACTACTATTTTCTCCTCTTTTCTCCTCTACTAAAGAGGAGTGTGTTTGCAGTAAGTTCTCCCAGCTTCTCGGCATCGAACCTGCCCTAATGTGGGAGATGTGCTTGCTGCACTATTGATAAGCAGCTGAAACTGAGCCAAGAATGCAGAGCACCGTGACTTCAAAAGGAATACAGAATAAGAACTAGGATTGAGCTGCACATGGTCTCTAAACATCTTAAACACGCCCTGATAATATGTAGTTCTCCTTAACTTTTAAGGACGAGAAATGAAGAAGAAAAGTAGAAGTCAAATTTTTCCTGGTATATGTCATTCTAGTCAGCAAATGAAAGACTAAATAATGATGGATGATCATGTTTCCCCATTTAGAAAATCTTCAGAAAAAAATAAGGAACCTTCCTAACTGATTTTTCTTGTAAAAGATACAGAACATTAACTTTCCAAAGCTCTTTCTGAATGTCCTCTTTTTAATAGTGCTTTTGTTTTTCCTGAACAAAAATGTCTCATTGTAAAAAGTTCTGAAGAAAAGGGGAACAATAATTCATAAATAACATGAATTATGCAGGACTTTGCTAGCAACTCGAAGGATTTGGCTTCTACTCCAAGTGAAATAGGAGCCATTTCAGAATATTAGCAAATGGGTTACATGATCTCAATTTTTTTTTCGGAGAATTTTTATGGGTTTATTTGAGCCAAACTGATGACATGCCAGGAAGCAAGATCTCAAATGCTCCCCATTATCTCAGTTTTTAAAGAATTATTAATGTTCTTCTGCTGGAAATAAAATGTATGGAAATGAGAGTAAAAGCATCTATGATTATTTCTTTAAAAATAGATTCTAAAAAGTAGAAATGGAATTACATTTTTAAGACTGTACTTGTTTCAGTTCTCTTGCAAATTGCACTCCCATCAGTGGTGCATAAGTATGTGTGGGAGAAAAGATTAGTTTAGAAAGTTAGCTCCTGGAGAGTTCAAATTCAAAATCTGTTTTCTTCTTTTATGAAAATAACTTGCTCCAACTCAGACTTAAATAACCAACTTCCATGGCATAGTTACCATCTTTGCTCAAGTCCAGCCATGAAACAGGAAAGCATGAATTGCCAATTTAAGACAGAATTAAAAATTACTTTCCTTATTTATTAAGCACCTTTGAGTACCTACTGTGTGCCAGGCACTGGTCTGCTCTTAAGAACACAGCAGTAACACTGACTCAGGCTCTGCTATGACTTCAAGAAGCAAATCATCTGAGGTGATATTGTTGTCGTTGTTGTTTTAACTTTTATGCATATAATTCTTTACCATGGTTACAAGTACTTTATAAAAAAAGAAATAAAAAAGTTAGAATTTTAGGACAACTGTGAAGTGTGTGGTCAGGGAAATTTTAATGTCATTTCTTTAAAGTCCTTGCTTGAGTTCCAGGTGAAGGAACATCAAAGGGCAAAAGCCAAAGGCAAGAATGAGAAGGGAAAGTTACCTGCGTAGAAGAAGTCTAGAGTATCAGGAACACAGAAATTGCTGGTGGGGAGAGAGAAGAGGAAGGTACAAGAGTGGTCTAAGCTAAAACAAGGGCCCGGAAGGGCCCGGGTGACCCATGCTGAATGCCACGGGAAGGATTTCGTAAGTTTACAAGGGGAGGCTATTAAATGGTTTTTTTCTCTTCCTTCTTTTCTTCTTCTTTTTTTCTTTTGAGGATTTTAAATGTGGTAGCAGGATTTTATTGCAGTTAAGAGAAATTACACACCCTCAGAAATGTAGAGGGTGGGTAGGCTCTAGCGACAGCTACTCCAAAGCTCCTGTTAATCCTCCAGATATTTTCTTGGTTCTCAGTAATAATCAAGGAGCCATTCAAACTATCCAGTCCAGCTTCCTCATGCTTCCTGGCCTTGAACTGGGCCTCCCCATTCCAGGACCTGCTGGGATTCCGGGCTCTCTATCTAATCTAATTACCTTCCCAGTTTTTTCCAGGCTAGGCTCAGCCCCCTTATGGCTCTTACCATGCCTGTCTAAAAGTAGAAGCATCCCTCTGTGCCATTTTGACTTCTTTTGTGCGTGTCAAAAAGTTCTGTTAATTGGTTTCAACCAGGGTCAAGCAGCTTAAAGGTTTCAGATGCTCTTTTAAAAAAAAAAGTATAATTGATATATAATATTACATTCGTTTCAGGCATATGATGTAATGATTTGATATTTGTATATATTGCAAAAGGATCACAAAAATAAATGTAGTTAACATCTGTCACCATGCACAGATGTTCTTAATAAAGTAAAATAAAATAAAATAAATTGACCTTGACCTCAATGTGCTTAGCTGTGAAAAAGTAAATGTTAAGTGATTCATTGACCACTTTACTTACCTGACATTTGTCAAATGTTAATTTCAGAATATGCTTAATACAAGCATGGATAATCAGAATTGTTGTTTACATCTAGAGATATTCAGATGGAAATTACTTAGAAATTTCTCAAAAACACAAAACAATGTTACACTTGATTGCACTTTCATTTTCAGCTTAGACTTAAAGAAGGACAATCAACATTTCTGCAAATCATTTGCCAATGAAAATAAAAACCTCTAAGAAGAATTTGTCTCTTCACATAAAAATTTAGCTGACAACTAACAAAAAAGAATTGGGGGATAAATAGGAGAAACAGCTGTCCAGGAAGTTATCGGTTGCCAGGTTTGCTTGGAATGTGCTGGAATGCCCAAAAAGCCAGAGTGCACTCTGCCAGCCCCGTTTAGCTCACTGATGGCCTTTTGCCTTTTGAAATCACATTAGAGGACCCATTTCTAAGTCTCATCTCTTCTTAAAAAACATATATCTTTCCAAACTCCCATAGGATGCATAATTTTGCACCATTGTTGGTGGTTATTCCACCATTTACCTCTCCATTCACCCACTCACTGCACTCTGTGTAAGTCTGAATATGGCTTTGTACTTGTCTGAATGCCATTCCAAGTTACACTTCAAAAGTCAGAAGTCAGTTAAAATTATCTCACTCTGATTATCTTGTCTCAACAGTAAAAAGATTAATCTTTCTGAACAATATTCACTTTTTACATCTTCATCTATGGAAGATTATAAAGATGCAGCGCCAAATAAGAGAATATGTAGAAGGCTTGGAACCCTAAAATTAGTGTGAATTAAAGGTTGGGGACAACAACTGAGAAGGGTGGAAATGAGAGGGAGGGGGGAGCACGGGGGTGGGATGGGATGGGAGTAATAGACAGAAAACTGTACTTGAAAAATAATTAAATTAAAAAATGGAAAAAAAACAAAAAAAGATTGGGATTGTGCAATATAGCAAGGATTTATTTTTATTTCGCAGACAGTTATCTAGCTCTTGTATTTGTCAGACATTGTTCAATAATGCTCTACATATATTCAAAGATGCTGTACAAATATTAACATATTGAATATTATGGAGTATTCTATTTCTTTTTTTTTCTTTAAAGATTTTATTTATTTATCTTTAGAGATGAAGGGAGGGAGAGAAATAGAGGAATATCAATGTATGGTTGCCTCTTGTGAGTCCCCTGCTGGGAACTGGCCTGCAACCCAGGCATGTGCCCTGACTGGGAATCAAACCGCGATCATGTGGTTTGCAGGCCTGTGCTCAATCCACTGAGCTACACCAGCCAGGGCAGAGTATTCTATTTCTAATTTATGGTGGACTTATGTTTGTCATAACTTCTTAAACTGAGGATATTCTGGTGTGAGGCAGCAAGCTAGTTCTGAGGACCTGAGAAGAGAGTTAGCATCGTGGGGTCCAATACTGGGCCAAAGCCTTATAGAGACACGTGGGGGAGGAAAAACTTTTCCTCTACCCTCTTAGCATCTTTCATGAGGATCCTGTAAATTCAAATGACAAAAGACAGGTTAGAAAAAGAAGACAGGCTTTTATTCATGTACATGCAGGAGTTCACAGAAAAATATGACTCAAGGAAGCAGTTACAATTTGAGGCTTACATACCATCTTACTAAGGAAAAAGCACTTACAAATGACTTTTAGGAAAGAGAAATGGGCCCTTAGGAGAATAGATGAGAGATATAATAGCTTTAGGACAATGTCTATTTAGATGCAGTAACATTTCCTCTCTCTGATGAGTCCATCTTCTCCGGTTACAGAAGCTCCTGGGGAGTGGGTTCATGACAATTGAGTTGTTTGTGATGTTCTGCTTTTAGGCAGATAAGGGAGTTCAGGAAAAAGCCTATTCTCAAATGCCCTCACCTCAAAATAGATTTATGTCATAGTGGTATATTCTGGATGCATTCCTAAAGAACCAGGGGCAAAGAAGACTTTACCCCCATTCCTAGTGGCCATTCAGGCTCTGGTCTACCTCTGAGGGTGGAGCTCTGCACTGGAATGGAACAAGGATGGACATTCACAGACCCCAACATACTCCCAGAGGCCCAGGCATGCTGGCCTGAGAGTGTCAGAGATGTGTTTATTTCCAGGTTTGCACTGAGGCCAACCTCAGGGAAAACACCAGCACTGGAGAAGCCCCACTCCCGAGAACATTGCTTTTATTTGGGGGTTTTAACAATGTCTCACAGAACAAATTCAGTCAGGAGACTATCTCTTTCAACAGTATGGAATTGTTTTTAATCTTTGTCAGTCTACCATAGTGGGGAACTCACATGGTTCTCCTCCACAAACACTTATAGAGCATTTCCTAGGTTCCAGACAGTATATGCTGTTAGTAGCATCCTCATCTTGATAATTGAGGAAACTGAGACACAGAAAAGTTTAGTGAATTTTTCAAGGTCAAATGGCTGGTCAGTAGTGTGGTCAATATTTGTACCTATTTAGTTTGACCCCAAAGTTCAAGCTCTTAACAACCATGAATTGTGACTTTACTATGCTTGCCTTCTTCCTTGATTTTTTTTAATTTAAAGCATAATAAACAAATTTAAGAAGCTTTTACTAAGAGTATTAATGCAACAATATTATAACAAAAGCAGTTTTGCTAATAATATTAACCCTTGACTCATCCTAATTCAATCAATTCTTCAGATCTGGTCACTTTTTTCTGCCCTAAAATGATATCCAAAGCAGAATAACACTGTAGCCTGACCCTTGATTCATAGTTTCAGTTTCTTTAGAGTCTGCCCACAGTGCACACAACCTGCCCCAGACCCCGATGTCTCATGCTTATCGTCACTCAGCTCTGGGTTGATGGCCTCAATCAACATGCCAGAGTATCTTCAGTAAGAACACCCAGAAGCCTAGTTACTCCTAGAAATATATGTTCGAAAGAAATTTATAACTGAATTTGTGGTAATTGATATATTCATGATCTCTCCACAGTAGAGGTTCCCTTGGGGAATAAATAGAGGTTAAAGTTTGAATGGTTTTCTAGATGCCTAGGTTGTTAGAGCTAGATACATCCTAAGTTTAGGTTTTCTAACCACTCTCTACTGTAATTAACATGGTGCCTGACAGTTTCAGGGAACTTAAGGACCCCCTAAGTCCCATCCGAGGACCATATTCTCCTGTCTCTAATTTGGTTATTATATTGACTTTCAGTAGCTGTTGATCAAGAAATGTACCTGATCATTTTGTGAACAGCATTGTTATATGCAACCAAAAAACAACTCGTGATTGCTGGACACATACCATCTGCCAGACACTATGCGAGTCACATTGGATACAAAGAGAAATCAGGTGTAATCCCCACTTTCAAGTTTCCACCAGAGAAGGAAGCATGAAGGCAGAGAAAAGCATGACAGCTGGGTGGGTTCCAAATACCCAGAAGTCAGGAGAGACTTTACAGCACAGGAGATATCTGAGTTGGTTCTTGGAAAATGGGTAGGTGTGTGGCAGCCTCTCACATGACCATTTGTAAATTTAAAATTGGCCAGTTAGAATCTAATCCATTCATTTTAAAAACTACTTGAAAATCTCAGAATTCCACTGACAGTGGTGAAGGAAAGAGTCTTAATTTCAAAATATCATTCCAGATCTTTTCAAATCATGTCTGGATTTGAGGAAGCAAACTGTATTCTCTGATCCCAGATAAGACAGAAGTTACATCCTTACACGGCTTGATTAGCTTTCTTTAGACTATGTGATGGTGTAACAACAGCACACAGACGCCAGGGGGCAATGCAGGTTCACCAAAGTCACAGGAAATGCTCCAGGTCTCATTTTGACTTAAGAGCATATACAACATCCTAGTTGTAAAGGTGAAAGACATCCTTAATAAAAAGAGAGTTCTGCTAAGGGGTAAAAGAGTTTGTAAATCCTTTCTCTGAAAGGTTCCTGAATTCCCATCCAATTGCCTTCTGGCATTGGTGCACAGCTGAACATCTCGCAATATTCCTTGCAAAAGACTTACTATTCATTTTTTCTTAGTGCAATTGCCTGATGTTTCCAGTTTCTGACCAACCCTCAGATAGTCTGAATCACATGATTGGGACTCTCTGTTGTGGCCTCTGCCCAACCGTATGCTCCGCCCTGCCCATTCAACCAATCCAGCTGCACCTTTGGCTAGAGCTGTGGTTCCTTTTAAGGTAATTCCAGTCTGGACTGTGTTTTGTTTTCCTGCTCAAAGCGCCAGGTGTCTGCCCTCTTTTAACCCCCAAGGATGAGAGATCAAAGGTGTGCCTACATCTGCCTCCTGGCTAGCTCTTTAATCTGTCACATGTTCAAAAGGGACAAGTGCAGTATTGTGCACTTAGGCCAGGAGGATAAATCAGAGAAGTAGAAATGGGCAAAGTGTGTACACTCACTAAAGCAACATAAAACATGTCTGTCTAGAAACAGCCCTGCCATTTTGGAATGTTTTTCTTTAAAATGAGCAAGGATATTACAGGTAAATGGCAATCTTCCTTTCTCTAATTGGAATTCTACTGAACTCATTTAATAAAATATTGTACATGGTCTTGGCTGGTGCAGCTCAGTGGATTGAGTGCCAGCCTGTGAACCAAAAGGATCACTGACTCGATTCCCAGTCAGGGCACATGCCTGGGCCTGGGGCCAGGTCCCCAGTAGGGGGTGCTTGAGAGGCAACCACACATTGACGTTTTACTCTTTCTCCCTCCCTTCTGTCTCTAAAAATAAATAAATAAAATCTTTTGTGAGCAAGAAAGAGAGAGAGAGAGAGGAAGGAAGAAGGGAAGGAAGGAAGGTTGATTTTTTACATGGACCCATTTGGTGACTAGTGTTCAGTAGAAATTTACAAGTCAAAGGAAAATACTTTTTAGTTACAAAACAGAAATTATAAAGACATTTATAAATATCTAAGCTTATTTCTCTTACAACAAAAATGACAAACTAAAATCTTAAAGAAATAGAGCAGAAAATATTTAAGAAAGACTATTTCCAATACATCATCTATTTTCCACATTCATAGGACTAAATAAGCGGGAAAATGCATTTTTAAAAACACTAGAATACAAATTAGGTATGAAGAAAACAATGTGGGGGGCAGTGCGTATGAAGGAGAATCTTTCCATACACATCTGCCCTCAGGCAGCAACTGGTCCTTCCTCTTTTGAATAAAGGGCTACAGTAGAAAAAAGCTCTTAATCTGGTTAGAAACTACTTCTAAACTTAAACTTAGGAATAATTTAAATGATTTGAGCACCCACAACTTTCTTTGGGTTTTTTTTTAATTCTTATTATTGATTTTAGAGAAAGAGATGAATGGAGAGAAAATCAATTTGTTGTTCCACTTATTTATGCATTCATTGGCTGGTCCTTATTTTTGCCCTGACCAGGGAACCGAACTCACAACCTTGGCATACCAGGAGGGCACTGTAGCCAACTGAACTCCCTGGGGAGAGCCACAACCTTCTTTAGCTGCTCAGGAGAGCTCCCTGATTTTCACCAAAGATACAAATGTGAGCAGGCACTGATTGTTTTTTCTCTCTGCACTCCTGGGCCCACGCACACTCAGAAGCAACCTTTCGGTTCCTCCTCTGTGCTCCAGGGTTACAAAAAGGAACTTAGCAACTTCAGTTGTGCTGAGCCGCCTTCACAGGCAAGGCAGTGGGAGGGGCCTAATATCATGTCACACTGTCTTTCTCAGTTACAATGACTGAATCCCAGTATGTGAGGGAAGAATTGTGGCAGTTATTAATGGCTGTGGTAAGAAAAGAGCCTTCATAAGTTGCATCAAATATTTCATTCATCTATTTCACAAATATTTACTCAGCACTTACTTTGTCCAGACACACTGCTGGACTCTGGGAATTCACCCATGATCAAAAAGCCCTGCTCTCTGTTCCTGGTGTTTAGTCTAAAGGTGGAGACTGGGCTTAGTGAAATAATCACAGAGATAGTTGCTCTGAAGGAAAGAAATACAGTTTTATTTGTTTTGTTTCTGAGAGAATTTACTTTAATAATGAGACTAATCTAGAGGGTCAGGGAGAAATTTCCTGAGAAAATGCTTATAAGCTAAGAGCTGAAAGATCAAGAAGGCTGAGGAGATGTTAGTGTGCGTGTTGCTGTTAATGGCATGCTGATATTGAGAGACCCAAAGGTGTAATACGGCTGGAGTGAGAGCTAAGAGATTAGATGCAATGTGAGGTCCAAGAAATGAAGCACAGGGAACTGTTTTAGTTATCTGGCCTAGGTAACATATTACCCCGAAGTGTAGGCCAGCAGCTTAAAAACAACTACTTTATTATAACCTGTGATGGTATGAGTCAAGAATTTCAGCAGGGTTCAGCTGGGTGATTCTTTCGGTCCACGTTTAGCTAGAGGTTGGACGGGTCTAGGTGGTCCAGGATGGCATTATTCACATGCCTGCCACCTTTATTTCAATGTTTGGAAGTGTAGACTCAGAGGAGACTTTTGAACAGAGCACCCATAAGTGGCACCCCCAGGATTGCGGCTTCCAAGGATAATGTCCAAAAGACAGGAAATCTTAAGGTCTGGGTCCAGATAGTAGAGGAGCATCACTTCACCACATTGGTCAAAGCAGCCACAGAGCGCTCCCAAATCACAGAGAATGCCATCTCTCAGTTGGAACAATTTCAATTAATTTGTAGCCATTTTTGCTTAGCAATGGTTCACCCACTAATCTGTATAGAAATTATTTAGGTTTCTCTGTAAAGCAAAATATACTCCTTCTAAAGCCCTCCCAAAATCTTACCTCTTTATGGCATGAAGTTCAAGTTTGAGATTCAGATTCTTACAAATCTAAATAATAAAGTCCAGGTGTTTGATGAAGTTCCTTTGATGTAGTTCTTTAGCACAGTTTCTCTCAATATGAAAATTTATGAACTAAAATGAAAAAGTATCTCCTCCACACACACCCAGCACATACTAATGATGCAGAGGTGAGATCGATGCACTGAGCACCCTCCCTCAAAGAGCGGAGGAATGAGGGGCACACAGCAGTCGCTGGACCCTAGCAGCTCTGACTAGAAGGCCCAGTCCTGCTGTCCAGGAATGATTCTCTGCAGCTCTTGTCTCCACCTTCCAAACTCTTGGTTGCACCTTTAGAGTTATCTTATTTGCATTATGCCTTAGTCTGCTCAAGCTGCCTTAACAAAATACCATAGACTAGGTGGCTTAAACAACAAACATTTATTTCTCCCAAGTCTGCAATCAGGGTACCACCATTGTCAGGGTACCACAACCTGAGTACTGTTCCTGTCTTGCCCAAAGGCCACCACTCACTGAGTGCTCACTTGGCCTTTTTTAAGTGCATATAGGTAGAGAGAACAATATCTTATAAGGGCACTAATCCTACCATGGGGTACCACTCTCATCATCTTATCAAGCTTCATTACACTTCAAAGGCCCCATCTCCAAATGCCATCATATTGGGGATTAGTTAGGACCTCAGCATATGCATGGCGGCATGGTCAGGGGACCACGATTCAGTCCATAGCTCATAAGACATGGTATTTGCAACTGAATGATCGTCTCAGCCTATTTCCTGACCGTAGAAGCTTGGGGGTTTAAATAATTTCACTTCAAACTATCTCTGCTGATTTTCATCCATGTTAACAATGTTTCTTCTAATATACTTCTCTTAAAATCTTTGTGGGCTTCCCATGAATCTTATTAAACTTCTCTTCATTTGACAAAACACACATCCACAATTCTCCCCGCTATAGGTTCTTCGGCCTGGGCTCAGAGGCAGGCTACCCTGGAGCAACACCCTCGGGGTCCTCGGAAGCCCTTGTGTCTCTTCACTGGCTTTGAGGCACACACTTCCATCTTTCTAAAATCATCAAAAAGGTCGTACATCCACACCCACATAATGATTTTCACCCTATCAATTTCTTACTTTCAGAGAACTTTTTCTTTAAAAAGGCTAGCAATGTGAAACTGTTTTACCTTTTTCTTTATACTGACAAGTACTAGCTCCACATTTTCTCTTAATTTTTCTTGAAAACTAAACAGTTTTTTTAAACTCATCTTTATGTGTATTTACTTACATGCCACTATTTTAAAAAATGAATTGGCACTTTAAACATTCGACCTGGAAATCTCACAAAAAGTAAGAATTCACTAAGTATATTTTCTACTTTCCATAACAGTACAGGTCAGAATGTTGCCAAACTCTCTGCCACTACCTCAGAGAGGCTGCATTTTCTTCTAGTCTCCAAGGACATTTTTTTTTGTCCTCCCAGCTTCCATCCACAGTTTCTCCAGGCCTGCCGGCTCCTTCCCTCAGCTGATATGGTTTATTGGAATGTCTACACCTAGCCTCTCCATCACGGCAGTCTCAGGACTTCCAACCTGTGGCTCAAGGTTCCAGGAGGGAGTGATCCAACAGACAGGAGGGAGAAGCTGTCTGCTTCATAAGGCCTGCGGACAGACACGGGGAGAGCATCATCTCCATTGTATTTTAGTAGCCAAAGCAGGCCGAGAGCTTGCCTGGATTCAAGAAGAAGGCACATAGCCCCCAGCTCTCTATGAGAGAGAGAGAGAGGAATTGGCCGCCATTTTTTATTCTGTCAAGGGTGGTTTCATGAAGACCTTTCCAAGTCATGTTAAGCCTTTTGATCTTTATCTAAAGAATAATAAAAAGCTATTTAACACTTTTAAAGGAAAGAGGGCTAGCATATAATTGGACTTGCCTTTTGAACAGATCATTCCAGCTGCAGTATGAGAGTGCACTGGGAGAAGGATATAAAAAACTGAATGGCTCTTTCTTAGTTCCTCTTTCTCTTCTTATCTTATAATACAGATGCATGTGGACATTGCCATGATAATTTGGCCTCGGGCAATGACAGCAGAAATGAGAATTGCAGAGGCTAGAGATGTAAGGATATAAAATCAATTAGCCAATTTTCCTCGAAGTCCATGTAGGACATTTTCTTGTCTCCAGTTAGTTGATAAACTTACTTCTTGGGTACCTTTTTAACACTATAATCCTGAAACTTAACTACCTACTGTAACTTATGTATATTCATTCCACATCTCAATGTTCACCTCCACGAAGACTAGCCTCTGAGTAGAAACAGTGGTCATTACAGTGCAATTCAAGGGCTCTGCTCAACAATGTCCACGGTTAAAATAACATGTTTGAAATACATGTGCTGGTATTCGTAAAATCCTCTTTTAGAACATGTGGCAACACTTGGTAATGATCAGTTACTCACTGGATAATACTTACTGGGTATTTACTCCATGTCGGGCACTGATGCAGTCAGGGGTGTCACAGCCGCAAGGAAAACCGAGCAGGTCCTTGCCCCCATTCTGCTTCATTCTAATGAGGACGGTAGATACGAACAAGGAACCAAGTGATAAATCAACAACATAATTCTAAGCGGTGATGATTGCTATGGAAAAAATACAATAAAAGAGAAAGGTGATCTAGAGAGTTATTACTAGGGCTGCTCTAAATACAGTAATCAAGGAAGAACTCCTTGGAAGTGACATTTAGAGTAACACTGAATGAGGCGAAAGAGCTAGCTACAGGAAGCTCTGGCAAGTTAGGGGAGAGCAGTCGAGCCAGAAGGAGCAGCAAGGGCACTAACCAGGAGCAGAAAGTCATTGGCATTGCAAAGCACAGAGAGAAGACAGAAGTGGCAAAAGCATCTTGAAAAATAAAGTGAAAGAAATAGGAAAATAAGCAGGGATATATCACAGAGGACTTAATGGCCAGAGTTAAAATTTTGATTTAATATTCAACAACAGTAAGGTATCATTGGAGGGTTTAATGAGCCCCGGTCATTTAAACCTTAGCAAGAATTATTTTAACCTCAGCCTTTCTCTGAAGAATTATTCTAGATCGATGGAAACTCCCCATTAGGTGAAAGTGGTAGGAAGGAGAATGGAGTGGTTTTGGACTTGGAGAACTGCGCAGAAAGCACACCTACCTGGTCAGTGATTGCCTCTGACCAACAGGAAGACAATCACTCGAATCACCCACAAGATGAGGACTTTACCAAAGATACCAAGCTGAGGAAAGAACAGCTGGTTTCCTTTTCATTTTCTCTCTCTTTTTCTCTATTTGATTTTTCAAATAGTTCTGCAGACTGTGAAGAATTAACTTGGGGTGGGCAGGGTCCATTGCATTCACATACACACAGGTTTGTGCTTACGGAACCCTGAGTTCCGGGAGACGTCACTGTCAGCCAGTCAGATAGCATCCGTCATGTGTTCCAAAAGTCAGCAGTGCAGCGTGTAACCTCAGCATCAATGTCAATCATTCCTTAAATAGTCAAACTTTAAAATATAATCCTATTTTAACATAAAAGATATATTTCCCCTCATTCTATAATTTTTCATATAATGTTAATGTTAGCTATCCAACTACATTTAGCTAATTCTAGATTTTCACTATAACATGGTTACTTCCAGTATAAAGGCCTATCCTACTATAAGGAAAAGCTTTATTTGAGGTTTAAAAAAAACAACAGGCCATCTGGAGCTAATGAATCACCAAAGTTTTTATTAAAATAATCTCTATCATTAGAGTTCTAAAGTCAGACTTTAATTTGTTTTTTAACTTCCCTTCGTCCCCTTCATAAATGCATTGTCGGGCGCCGGTCCACCACCACCCACGTCTCCCGTAAGAATTTGTTTGGAGTTCTTGCTTTCCTCACAAACAGCCTATTTCCTCACACTGATCAGAGTGCCTGGTTGTGCTTCCCTATGAA
This sequence comes from Sturnira hondurensis, assembly GCF_014824575.4. Taxonomy (NCBI): domain Eukaryota; kingdom Metazoa; phylum Chordata; class Mammalia; order Chiroptera; family Phyllostomidae; genus Sturnira; species Sturnira hondurensis. The sequence goes on along the minus strand of NW_028079344.1, from coordinate 165,397 downwards.
TAACTGTTGCTGACATTATGGTGAAACACAAAAATAAATGTGGCTGAAAAACATATATTCTGACCTGGTTTCCTGTATAAAGATCCCACAGTTTAAAAAAGACGGGAGCATTGTTTAATAAGCCAATGACTCATACCTCTTGGCATAGTTGCCTGACCAAAAGAATGCCGAGTACCTTTAGGTCATGTTTGTAGCTGATTGTCCATGACTGTTATTTCCAAGATAATCTATGTATAGTACATTTTTGCATACGATGGGTTTAAGAGGTTTTGAAATTACTGGCAAAATAACAGTAAAGGCTAAGCTCACACACATTCGGCTTGTTCAGTTAAATTATAACTCTTTGTGACTATCTCAGCAAGTGTTTTGAAGATTAAGATTTTCTTTTCTGAGACCGAGTGGAAAGAAACATCAGTTATAACAATGCTATAGTAGACCTGGTTCATACCAGCTTGCAAGAGCCAGTTGTTACATTTTCAGAAATTTTGGGAGTCCCTTATTAAACACAGTCATTATTACAAATTAAATGATTTAAACTTACAATTAAATAAATTATTTTAAAAACAAAGGTAATAAATAACTACGAGGGGGGACCCCCCCAAAATTGATTTATCTTCTGGAGGGCAGTTCCCTTGTGGTACAGGCTTCCCCTGCTAGGTGAGTGTTCTAGGAGCCCCTCTGTATCAGTGTACCAGCTGGTGGTGTTGTGAGAGGCTGCATTCAGCTCCATTGAAATTTTTTTGAAGACTCAACTCATTTGCCTGTTTCATGATGGGTGATTTACAAGTGCACCTGCCCACAATGCACTGAGTGTTCAGCAGTTTTTGACCAAAAACAGCATGACCCCCATGCCCCACCCTCCCTATTCACCCAATCTCACCGCAAGTGACTTTTTTTCCCTTTGTTTCCCTGGATGCAAAAAAAGTCCTCAAAGGGAACCATGTTGCCCGTGTGAAAGAGGTGGAACAAAAAATGGCAGAAGCACTAAACACAGGTATTAAAATCACCAAGTTCAGTCATGGCTGGTGTGGCTCAATGGATTGAGTGCCAGCTTGTGAACTGAAGGGTCACTGGTTCAATTCGCAGTCAGGGTACATGCCTGGGTTGCAGGCTGGATCCCCAGTTGGGGGCATGTGAAAGGCAACCATTTGATGTTTCCTTCTTTTTTCTCCCTCCCTTCCCCTCTCTCTAAAAAATAAAATACATAAACTTTTTTAAAAAATCAGTGAGTTCAAAAACTGTTTTGAGCCAGTGGAAAAAAGTTTCAATAAGTGTATTGCATCAAATGGAGAATACTTTGAAGGTGACTGAAGTTTAAACATGTAAGAATAAATACACAATTTTTTATAAAGTCTGGTTTTGGGGGGGTCCCCCCAGTAAAAATATTTACATCCTCATCATTTAACTACATTTACTGTGTATGCTCTTGAGGCTGTTTATGTCCACTACCCTTGTGTCGTGAACCGATGTGGGACAGCGTCACTCCTGACCCTCCCTGCAGCTCCGTGTTCAGAAACAGCACACTGGGCGCTGGAAACAGGTCCTGGTGGGAGAGCTTGTATGGTGTTAGAGTTGAAAGGGTTTTAATTTAAGGACAATAACTTCTACGAAAGTGAAAACTAGTTCAACAGTAGGTCGCAAAAAAGAAGTAATGATAATAAATTTACTGCGAAGGAGCAGATTGGAGTGCTACAAAATCAGTGCATGGTTTTGTCAAATCATGGTTGACTTGGTGGCTGCGGATACAAGTGTTTGGCCAAAATCAACAAAGCATTATGCGAGAAGCAATTGGCTGCAACAGAACTTGCAATAAAGAACACTGTATATCCTATTATTATTTGTGGATTCCGTGCTATACATCATTCACATTAGCAAAATTGATAATAAACACACATACCGATATGCATACATACTCTTCCCCCTGGAGAGTCTCTTGTTAAATGTCAAGCAGACACTACATACAGGCTCTGCAGGAAACGTGAAATTCAACAGGTAACTTGAAAACAGCCTTTTTGGAAAGTCATCATAAACAGCAATTTCATCTTTTTGTGAACAAAATCTGTTAAAATCAGAGTGTGTTCATGTTGATGCCAATTTAGTTCACCAGTTTTGTTTCCATTTTTCATCTGAAACTCTTCCAGCTTCCAAGAGAACCAGAATGTCAACTGAATGAAACTGTCGACATTTTTGCCCAGCCTAAATTATCCTGGCTATCATAGAGAGTTTGGGGAATATTGTTCATTTAAAACCAGGACTTATCAAAAAGAAACAAAAAACCAAAAACTTTTTAAATCAAATTATTGAAGCAGGTCTAATGTATCTTAGTTTAGTATTTTCACTTTTAAGTTCACCAAAATGGCACATGAATACACGGCCAAGAGTAATGTCCACTTGTTTCCTGAATAATTTGGCAAGCTCGGATAGCCCTATCACAGTCTGACTTTCGGGGAGCGGGAATGCTGAGCTCATCAGACCAGAAACCGCCCGCAGCCCAGCTGCCCCAAAGAAGGAAACCGCCAGATCACACCAGGGTTTTTACCTACTTGTTACATATTTCAGCAGAAACCCGATCCAATATGTATCACATGATCTCTGTACACAATGATAAATCGGAAGCACTAGACACTAGTGTCCTAATGTGGGAAGTTTGATCAATCCATTATGCAGCATGATTTATACCCAGAAATAGACAGACAGGCTTGGGCCTTTGTTCATCTGAAAATATGTCGGATACACTTAGTGAGAAACCCCCCCAAATGATTTTCATGGAAAAATGAACACGCTCATGATCCTATGATGTCTAATCAAGGGCTAAAAATTACTTAGATCTTGAAGTTGACGTTTGTTTAGTTAAATTATCGAAATACCAGCAAAAAAGAAAAATCCAGCTCTGAAGCATGCATTTGTTAATGAGAAGACTGGAAAAGGTAATTCGGGTCCATTATATAACTGCCACTTTTTGTTTTTATTCAAGGTGTCATAAAACTGAGTTCTGCTGTTGAAGGTACGTTTTACATCCACAAAATCAGTAATGTTTTGCTTAAAGGTCGCATAGCGTGGCTTTGTAGCTAGAAAGCTTCTGTGGCGGTGGTGTTGGATGCCATGTTCTCACTGCCAGCTATCGCCATTTCATCTGTGTTTCTCTTCATTCTGGTCATTTTCTGCCACAAGTCTCTCCGCCCTCCACAAGCGGCATTAACACTGACCCGAGAGGGCAGCGAACATGTCTGTTTCTATTTTCTGGTGTGGTTGCGTGCTCCGTAGAGACCCCTTGCTCTCCAAAGGTTTTATTTGAGGCGAGGCATTGAGTCTTGCCAGGAGCCTTGTTCTCATTCTCTTAGCAGGGCCTCCTTTAGAGTATTTTTGGTCCCTTACGTCAATGTGACAGACATGGAGCCATGAAGGCTTCCTGATGAGGAGAATTAAGTGGCTAAGGCCTTTACCAGGCTCACACGCAGGTTCATCCCGCGCAGTGTGATTCACCCCCCGGGAGAGATGGCAAGCCCCCGCTTCCTTTAATGTTCTCCGCATCGTTCCTGTCAGGCAAGGGCCAGTCCCCGTGAGTTGTGCATGCAAGAAGCTGAGAAGAAAAGGAAGAGGGATTTAAAGAAAGAGGAGAATCATTGGGGAAAAGAAGTCATAGCAGTGTTTCTCTGAGTAACCCCCATGAATATTACAAACACCTTACTGTTTGAAATGATTAACTGGTTTTTGGCGTAGTTGATTCCCTTACCCTCATAGAAGCATACAATCTGAAAGTAGAGAATGTGTAATTTTCTCTCTCTGTGAGTTTCTGTGTTTGTTTTGGGCTATATGTTTTCTTATGTATCGGGAGTTTGTCAATCATGCTTCGGAGGTGTCTTCATCCCCGCTTAATCAGGGGAGGCTCCTTGGAAGAGGTGGTGGGGTTTAAGGTGAGTCTTCATATTTAAAGGGAGATGTGGCTTGATCAATGGGCAATGCATGGAGGTGGGGAGTGGGAAAATGCAGGGGGGTTGGAGTGGCGAGACCATCCTCTTGACCCAAGTAAAGAGGTTGCAAGGACTCGAGTCTGAAGGCTGGAAGAAGGGAGGGGCTGCCTAGCATTCTCACAGACTGGCAGACCCCCTGTGGGGGCTCTGGGTCTTCTGTAGATTCAGTGTCGTCACATTTTTAAAAGCTAAGTTTATAAGACAACGTTTCTGACACTCCTTGTAGAAAGTATGCCACTCCTCTAAAGTAAGGAAAATGCCAGGAGAAGGTGCAGGCAGTGGTGTTTCCAAACCAAGAGGGAGGAGCAAGATAATAGCACCTCACGGAGTGAATGAGGGCACAGAGAATGAAGCCTCCGCGAGGCAGAGCAAGTATTCACGTTCCTCGTGCTAACAGAGAATTTGATTGAGAGGCTTTCCAAACCTTTCTCTGCCTAACAAATCATAGGAGAAATGGCAACAAAAGCAAGCAGGACCATGAGAAAAACCTTGCCTACAGAAACTCCCAAGGCAAGTGGGTGCTGAGTTTCGGTTAATTATCTATAGAATTCCAGATAACAGTTGGTCCACTCCGGGCTGTTTGATGTTTTATCAAGAAATGGCTTTGAAGTCAGAGCTTTACATTGCCTGCTTGGCTTAAGCACAGGATTCCACTTGCAACAAAAAATGTGGGGGAAAAATGTGTAGAAAGCCAAGAAAACATTAGATAATGTAAAAACTGTTATTCTGGTAGAATTATCATTCTGCTCATCATTTTGCTAGTAACTACTTACTACTGAGTAGCAGGGCCTGTTGGAACCCCCCAAACAGGTTTAAGGTCTCCAGAGAAAGACGCAAATCTGGAAGAATGAGGGTAGGAAGCAAACTGACTGCCTGGGGCCTTTTTGGCAGACTCCTCACCACCTCCTCTGAGTCCCTGGGGCTCACAGGAAGTTCTCTGGAGTAGCCACAGGTACCAGAGGTCAGACCCACTTCAACTGCTGCTTGAGCATCTTTTTGGCAGTTGATTGGCTGAAGGCTGTAGAGGCTTGAAGGCTTGGGAGCATGCTCTGTTGTGACTGTGTTAGAAATGTGTGTGCAGGAGCCGCTGGGATGCAGTTGTTGGATGGGGGGTGTGTGTGTTCAATGCATGCATTCTTGGCGCATCTGGAATGTGAGATTTTTGACAAGCATGCTCAGTGAAATGTGTGTCGGACACTATCTCTTGATTCAAAATCAAATCTCAGATGGTAGTCCTTGTGAATGTTTAGCCGATTCCTGTATGTGCTATTTTCCATCTGTGGAATAAACTCGGGGCATCTTTATACAGCCTATCATGTCAAGGAATATGAAAATCAGTGGAGGGGACCCACTGTCAGAAATGAAACCTATTTCCTCTTCTTCAAAAATGACTGTTCTGGATTATCCCAGAACTCTGAAAACAATATTACTGTTTTAGGTAGGCTATCTTTTCCTTTTCTGTTCTCTTTAAGGAAAAAAACTGTCAAAGGCATAAAAGCAAATCGACAGATTTCACTTGCTACTTCCTAACAAGTATTTTTGTCATGAAGTTTTTTTCCTTCTCTTTTTCTGAAGCAGGGTTGCCCCCTTCAGCATTTTGCAGCTTCATGTAAGTTTTAAAATCAGCAGAAAGAGAAAAATCTTTATCACATTAATGGTAAGGTTAAAGTAAATTTAAATTGTCCTTCCACATTTTGAAGATTTAAAATTATACTCAACAGAAACCACACATCAGTGCTTTAATTATTTTGAAATAAAGAAATGGTTGAACAGGAAAAAACAAGTTTGAAAGAAACAACTGCAAAGTTTTATGGATAATAGTGATGAATTCTGGACTCTTGACTTTAGATTGATAATTCCAAACTCCAGGAAAATTGGAGTAAGAAAGAAATCTCTAGACAGCAAATTGCGGGGGAAGGAAGACAAGAGGGGCAATGGCAGGGGAAGAAAAACTATCCATGGTAAGAATTCCATGAAAGAATCTTCTAAAAGGGACTTTGCCCTCTTGAAACTGATGGAGGGTGGGGAGACACATACCATATTTCCACGAGTAGGACCAGTGCACCAACCTAATCAAAAAAAAGTGAGAACAGAGGTCACGGAAGAGCTGAGTCACGCCTAATTAGAATTGCTCTGATATTCTGTAGGCAGCCATTTCTTTCCAGGGAGGGAAGGTCCCCATCAGAAGCTCTTTCTCCAGCATGCAAGATGTGTTCAGACACGCAGAAAGTAGGGAGTATTCAGGCAGGGAGGCGGCAAGTCTGAAGGAACAAGATGGGGCAATGGAAGCTGATGACAGGCCTTTGCAACTGATAACCAGGGTGTTTTCCATGATGAGACTTGCCTCACAGGTGATTTATTTATACCTTGTAGGTAGATGAGATTCCAAATACCAAAATGACATCAAATTCTTTTCAAACCTATATAAGAGAATGAAGTCTGGCTTTTTTGGAAAAGTTCCATGTTTTTAAAAATAGGACCAGATGAGCCTTTATAAAAATAATTGAATAAACAAGAAGATTCTCCAAGCCATTGGCTACTTTTGATGGCCTCTTGGTGGAAACACTGCAGGGTGTCGGCACTCGAGGTGAAACTGTACAGCTTCAATTGCACAAACAAAGGTCCCCTGGGCACATGAAGCTTTTGCTTCCCCCTTTTCTTCTTGTCACTTCTTTTTATTTAGATACTGCTAAAGTGTCTTATTTCTCCTTGGTAATGGTTCATGAGCCATTAGAGCGAGGAACTTAGGACTATAGTCACGTCCAAGATGGTGTTTTCCGTGACCCCGTGGCCTCAGACCCAGTAATTGCAACAAATCTTCAAGTGTAGGAAGAATAAGCTAAGTAAATACTTGTTGCAATCTTTGTTCCCTTTTTCAAATACCCACAGCTTCATGTTTGTATTTTAAACCTATAAAAATAGAGCTGCTTTTTTGTTGCGAGACTGATCTGACTTTATATGTGTGTGGAGGACTGAAATACTCGTTTACTTTGTTTGAGAAGTTCTGTTTTCCAAAATATACCATAGAATGAATCCCAAAATATCCCTGTCTTGTCTATTGGGACTGCTACAACAAATTACCATACACTGAGTGGCTTAAACAACAGAAATTTATTTCTCACAATTGCGGAGGCTGGAAGTCCAAGATCTAGTCAGCAGCAGATTTGATGTCTGGTGAAAACCCTCTTCTGGGTTGCAAACTGCTGACATCTTTCTGTGCCCTCACATGGTGAAGGTATGAGGGAGATCTCCGGGGTCCCTTCTGGAAGGCCACTAATCCCACTCATGAGGGCTTCACCCTTATGGCCTATTCACCTCCCAAAAGCCCTACCTCCTAACACCATCACCTTAGAGGTTATGATTTCAACATGTAAATTTTGCTGAACACCAATATTCAGTCCATAGCAACCCCAAATGATTTTAAGATTTAAAAAATATTTCAAATGTATTGATGTCATTTCCTCCCCGGGTGAATTTTGTTTTTGTCACTGTGTCTTTCTACTTTTTGAGCAAAGTTACATCTTCATTTGTCAGATTAGACAGCAGTAAATCCATTACCAAACAGATAGCTGATAGGCCTATTTCTGGTAATAAATTTGGAATGAAGTTTCCACATTTTTACTACGGAAATTAAAATAAAACATCTTTACAGACCTTCAAGTCAGATTGCTGCAGAGATAGGGAAGGGCTTCCTCCAGGGAGAGTGAAAGGTGACAGAGTGTCGGGAATCTAAACATGCAATATTGTAGAAACTGAAAACAAGACTCAAGAAAATTGCTTCCGTAGGGAAAAAACACAAAACACCTAGACCTCCTGCTTACGAGGCTAACCTAGAAGCTGGATCATCCTACTAAGCAAATAAATGTTCTCTTCTCAGATGTATTTTGCAGAAAATTGTCATTATACTTTTGGCAAAATGTTCCTATTGCATAGCAATGTCTCTGGGAGGACTGAGCATTCAGTTGAGAATTTACCAAGTAGCTTCTGAAAACTAGGACTCTCCCAAAATGGCAAAGATGGAGCCTTGTGATCCAGAAACTGGAAGATGGGTCAAGGCATGCCTAACACACAGTCTTGCTTGGGATTACCCTCACGTCAGATAGAATGAACCTTGAACAACTACTGGCAGCATTTTAGAGCTCTCTGACATTCTTTCTTTTTCTAGTGTTTCTTTTCCCCTCCCTTCCTTCTCTTTCCTCCTCCTCTGAGCCAGCTGCACTCCTGTTTCTGCATCGTGCAATAGAGGGTGTGGAGCAGGGGTTAGGGGAGACTTCAGGCAACAGAAAGCCAACCATTTACTGGGTGGTTTTGGCAAGTACCCACTATTTGCCTTGGCGTTCTCACCAGTAAATGAAGTTCTCTATTTCTTAAGGCAGCTATAAGACCAATAAATGAAGTTCTATTTCTTAAGGCAGCTGTAAGACTACACAACTGATTTAACATGGTGAATGGAATATAATAGGTGCTCAATAAGCTTTTGTTCTCTTCTTCACCATTCCTCTTTCTCTGCTGACTTCCTTGAATTCCCCCACCCCTTTCCATCGTCCAAAGATCTAGCAAACAAATGATCATTCCTCTACGATTGTATCATAGCACATCACTGAAAGTCAGTTTCACTTGGGGCAAAGCCACAGACAAACAACCAGCGTACACCACTGTTTCTCCACTTCGAGAGAACTTAGGGAGAATAGAGTTCCTGATTACTGCACTGGGAGCCATGGCAGCTTTATAGGTCCAAGAGAAGTTGCCCAAATAAACTTTGCCAGGAGCCAATCACAATCCCAACTGAGGGCGTTCCTGTCCGATGGAATCCATCCCCCAACCTGCTCTTCCAGTCCTGGGGGGTGGGAGAAGAAGAAAGGTTTTCAGGCTGATCCAACCAACAAAGAGATAAGAACTGATTTCACCAATATTGATTATTTTTTAATGAAGTACATTGTAAGTTCACTGTGTTAGCGAGCATGCCACCTGTCAACACTGATCAAAAATATGGAAGATTTTGAATAAGGAGAACTAAAGTGACAACCGCCACAGATATCCAGAGAGTAGCCTCTGTAGATCTTTGAACTTCGGTAGCCCCAAACTAATAGTTTGTGCAGCCTTGAGCACCTAGCAACAAACTAGCATAACTCAGAAGACAGTCTGCACCTAAAGCACCATAACCTAGCCTTCACCACATTCCCTGGGAAGGAAATGGAAATGTATGAATCAAAAGCAAGCTATAAAGGAAAATCTGCTAGTTTTAGTCACTGATTTATTTTTTTTCTTATTGTTTGTTTTTAAGAGTATAAGTTTCAATGTCTATATGTTTGTTTTTATTATTTTTAGCAACCTACTGGAAGTTTTTAATGTAACTAAAGCTCTTACTTTAAAAGAATAACAAAACTTATTAAGCTGCCTAAGAAGGCAACTTTTAAGGACCGAGGTCTAATTAGCCATCTTCAAGGCCAATTTGATAATGATAGCAAACCACTTTTGTATTTGAATCCCAAATTTTGAAAATGGCCTTTACATTTTCAATCTAAAATTGGAGTCTGACCTTACTGTTAATTTTGGAACACACCATAATTTAGACAAGTGCTGAAATCACTTACTGCTGTGATTTGGAGTGTGAACCTGGGAATCACACCCTCTTAAATTATACATCACACCCATTAAAATTAACTGTAAAGTCAACTCCACATTGATCCTATGTGTATTTCATACTCAACTAAGATGCTTACCTGTGTAAATATCGCCACAGCTGTATATACAACAGTTTGGTTGAAGCCATGAATGCTTTAACTTGGAAAAACATACATTATGACTTTTGTTTGGTTTCACTGAGGAAAAAAGCCAAAGCATTTTTACAATAATATATCAACGAAATGCAAAATCAAATACCAATCCCAAGCTTTGTGGATCTGAAATGTTTTGCAGAAACATGTGGATTTAGGTATGTCCTAGTTTTAATCGACATGTATCGTTGGGTGAGAACAGAAAGCTGCTGGATACAACTCTGTTGAGTGCAGGATTCGTTGAACCTGTGCTGTTAGGAAGTACAGAGGCAAGTTTGACCTCCTTTTAAGTCTTCTGTATCTCAATGCTGATTTTATACATGGTCTCCTCAGACATACTTCTAACACTGAGTTTAGAACACACTGAAGTGGAAACAAGTATAGGATAATAAAAGGGCATTCTACGTTCAAGCCTTGTAGCCATCACTTTGTGGCTGTGTTGTGATCTGGAGCAAGTTACTCTCTCTGAACCACATTTTCCTCATCTATAAAATGGGGTTAAAGCTACCTGGCCCCCCAGATAACAGACTTAAATAAGATGAGGTCATGTTGAAGTACCTAGTAAAACATTTGGCACAAAGGCACTCAATATATTTTAGGTGTTTGTTTCTACTATTTTGTTAGCATTTTTACTTTTATTATATTGGCTCAAATACAGAATTATCAAAATTAGTGTTACTACTTTTGTTTGATGTTATTTCATAAGTTTTTAAGAATAATAATCAAGTGTCTGAGTTATATGAATTTTTTTTACTAAATCGGATATAATTTTACTTCATGTAATATTATGGAAATCTAACAATGGGGTAGATACAATCAAAACCACCTTAGGGAAGCAATCGGCATGTCTCCAAATGTCTTTTATTCAACAGTTTCTTTTTTTTAAAACCTGGTTATTGATTTGGTTTAAATTCAGAGCGCTTTGTTTTCGTTTTCTTTTTAATATTGTTTTGGAGCAGCGTTGTTCTAGCAAATGTTCATCAAATTTAAAATAGAGTATTTTAAAAATACCACCACAGACTTACTTAGGACATACCATCCTTTTCAATATCACAGCACACAGAGAACATTGTATTTGAAACCACACTGAGGGAAAGAATTCAGGCTGCTTGAGGACTATGGCAGCAGGCATAGGTAGACTCTATTTTCAAACATAACATTTGATTACTTCATTGTTATTGATCTTTTATTTACGAGAAATTAATGGATACAGTTCTTAAATGCCTATACTATGTCATGACCTGTACTAGGCCATAGGGATAGAAAGATGACCCAACCTAATTATATTTTCTAGAAAAGGCAGCATTTTTGTAAATAGATCACTATAGGTTAATATGATAAAAATTCAACAGTAACCCTGGCTGGTGTAGTTCAGTGAATTGAGCGCGGGCCTGCAAACCAAAGGATCGCAGTTCAATTCCCAGTCAGGGCACATGCCTGGGTTGCAGGCCAGTTTTCGGTGGCGGATGCATGGGAGGCAACCATACATTGATATTTCTCTCCCTCTCTCCTTCCTTCCTCTCTAAAGATAAAGAAATTGAAATCTTTTTTTAAACATTCAACATTAGACGTATATAAAAGGAGCTATGTGACCACAGAAGTCAGCCTAGGAACTCTGCCTGGCTGGATCAGAGAGATGCCCCAGGAAAAATGTCTAGGTCTGAAAGACATAGAGCGTGGCAGGTACATCCCATCAGGGTGAACGAGGCCAGCTCAACGCCAGCCAGCAGTCGTGGGGACGAAACCACCCGATACCTCCGGGAATCAGATGCAGTCAGATGCAGCTGAGGCACTACCCCCAAAAAGAGAGAACAGCCAGGCCCGAAGTGGCAATGAGACACATTTTCAAGGTTTCTATAGGCAGTAAATAGCCAGCAAAGGAGCTTATTTATTTTTAGTATCTATGTTTTTAATTTAAAAATTTCACATAGCCCAAAAATCAAAATACAGGAAGAAAAATGCATTGACTCCATGCCTGGTTCCTATTCCCCTTAACCCACCATTATCAATTTTCTTTCTTTTTTTTTTTTTTTAACTGAACAACAATTTTATTTTATTTTTTTTAAATATAATTTTTATTTAATTCTTGTTCACAAAATACGACCAATGACACTCAAATTTTCTTTCTTTTGTATAAGTATATATTTGTGACATATTGAAACCTTATGAATATGTGTTTTCCCCTTTGTTACACAAAGGATAGTTTACTATATATAATATTGTACAACTTTTATTTATTTAATTTTTTTTGTTTAATAATGTCTTGGTAATATTTTCACATTTCCCTTAAGAATTTCCTGATTATGTTTTACAACTACATAGTCTGCCATTATGTGGATATNGCAGTAAATAGCCAGCAAAGGAGCTTATTTATTTTTAGTATCTATGTTTTTAATTTAAAAATTTCACATAGCCCAAAAATCAAAATACAGGAAGAAAAATGCATTGACTCCATGCCTGGTTCCTATTCCCCTTAACCCACCATTATCAATTTTCTTTCTTTGGTATAAGTATATATTTGTGACATATTGAAACCTTATGAATATGTGTTTCCCCCTTTGTTACACAAGGGATAGTTTACTATATATAATATTGTACAACTTTTATTTATTTTATTTTTTTGTTTAATAATGTCTTGGTAATATTTTCACATTTCCCTCGAGAATTTCCTGATTATGTTTTACAACTACATAGTCTGCCATTATGTGGATATATCATAAATCACTTAACTAATTTCCTCTTTGCTATACATTTAGATTGTTCTCAATATTTTGCTATTTTAAGCAATAGTTTACTGAATGATTTTGCACACACATCTCATTTTATCCAGGATGTCTTCAAGATTACTCTCTGGAGTGTAATTGTTAGATCAAAGGTCACTTTAATTAGGTTAGGTTTTGCTACAATAACAAACAACCCTCAAATCTCAGTGGTTAAACTTAACAAAAGTATTCCAACACATATTATATGTTCCATGAAAGCTGGCAGGAGGTCTGTTCCACAGTGTCTCAGAGACCCAGGCTACCACACACTGCTATATTCCTTTTTGTAGGAGTTATAACTTTTGTATTTCTATCAGCCTATCTCTTGGATGTACTTTTTAAGACCTGAACAAAGAACTATACTACTGATAAGGTATGAAAGCTAGTAATGATACTTTAAGTTAGCATCTGGGCACTTACTTATAATACCTTTGTAGCTATAATATGTTTGCAAGCAAAGGAAATACATACCTCAAAGCAACTCAGGAGCTTCTCTTATCATCACCTGATTTACAAATGAGGAAACCAAGGCGTGGAGAAGTTCCTAGCTCCAGGTCACAGAATTCCAAACCCAAGACTAATAGCCCTTGAAGTCATCCACCATACAATCCTCCTTTTTCAGTATTCCTGTTTCCAGAAAGGGCTAAGAGTTTCTTTCTTTCAGTTTCTGATAAACTCTCTAAGGGAGATGGCACATAGTGAAATCTCCAGACTTACACATAGTGCTAAATGCTTTCAGGCACCATCTCACACAGTCGGGTGAGGGAGTGGCTGGTGAGTTTTTGTGGATAATTACAACGGAGCACAAGTAAGTGAACACACTCCAGAATGTGTGTCTATAGTAAGGGGCACTGGTCTATGTGATCTTATGTAAGGCACGTCCCTGAGGACACTGAACATTGTGCCTCGGTGGTGAGTTTTGGAGTTGCACCCCTGTACTTGGGCTGGCCTTGAGCAGATCCTTTCTTCTGTGTCTGGCGCCCTGCCGTCCTGCTGCAGCAATGCAGGCAACCAGGGGATTTAGGGACTCCGCAGGAACTCAGGCTCTGCTTCCTGTGGAAAAGCCACCCTGTATCATTTCAAACATAATACAATGACCCACATCCTCTTTAAGTGAACTTGTCCTCTGGATAAGTATTTTGGAAGAGTGTCCATCTTTTTTTGTCTACAGTTATAATTGTGTATATAAAATTTATTTAGTTTGATTACCTATGATTCCTTTGTAATCTTACCTATATAGGAATTCCTCACAAAGTGGGGGGAAAAATCTAGTCCACAAAGCATTTTCAAAGGTAATATAATTTTGTTAATTGTTTAACAATAAGTGATGCTGACATAGAAATATTAGTTTATAGCAGCATTTAATTAAATCCTTATTTGTTTTGATTTTGCAGTTTTCTATTCATGGTTTAATGACAGTACCCCTTTTCCAAGGCTCACCAGCCACAGCCTGGCCCCTACAGGGCACAGCACACAAACACAGGAATGCCTGTCCGAGGCCCTCACAGGATTGCTGTGGGGTTACATGTGGCATTGCCGTGGCTGAGGGGGAACGAAAAGCTATGTCCCCTGAGAAGCAGAAGGTAGGAACAACAGACATTTATTCTCTCACACTGCTGGAGGCTGGGAAGTCCAAAATCCAAGTGCCAGCAGGTTAGATGTCCAGTGAGAACTTTGGTTTTTGTCTTTGGCTGCAGATGGCTGCCTTCTTGCTATGTCTCACATGACCTTTCTGCATGGGGAGAGAGAGAGAGAGAGAGAGAGAGAGAACCAGTGTCTCTTCTTACAAGAGTACTAATTTCATCATGGGCACTCTGCCTCATCACCTCAACAAAACCTACCTCTCAAAGTCCCTATCTCCAAATACAGTGGGAGTTGGGGCTCCAATGTATGGATTTTGTGGGGGCATAGACATTGAGTCCATAACCAGTGCCCTTGGCCTAAATCAGATGTAATACAACCAATGTCTCTTGTTAGTTAAACAGGATAAATTTGAATTGAAAGGGGATGAGGTAGTCTTCATCTGTCAGTTTGCCCTGTTCTTGTAAGTAGTCTTTATCATGACCTTTGGAGGCTTCTTGAATCTTCAAGTTTCTGTGGAGGAAAAACAAATCGGCTCTGCCTTCTAAGAAAGATAAATCTTAACGTTTGTGGGATTCCGCGGTAAGTGAGCGCGCCACAAAGGGGAGTCCAGCTCAGAGAAAATGACACCGCGGAACAGAGCCGGCAGCCTTGCCAAGCAGTTTCCTTTGAAATCCCAGAGCGTGGAGCAGCCCTTCTGCTTTCCTGGAATGCTCTCTTCACTCAGTGTCATGTGGTAGCTGAGGAAAAACCCTGCAGCATCCAGGGGCGAACTGGAATAATACTTCATCTGCCATGGGGGACAGACACCCCAAGTGCTGCATGGAGCCCTGAACACGCTCGGGGACACAGCCAAAGACACAGTGACCAGTTGCACGCAGGCTCACTCGGTGGCAGGGTGTCTCAGACCCACTCTCACAAAGGGACCGTTCACACCAAGGTCACCTGTGCCCACTGGCTCCCACAGAAGCTGGCGCAACCACATCGCACAGACTAACATTGGTCAGGCTCGTTTTCTGTGTCACGAGAGAGGTGCAGCCGAGGTGACTGAGGGAAAGTCTGGTTTCCCCTAAGCACTGGCATTTTATTAATCTCATGGCAAATGCTGTCACCCGGAAAGGTCGTAAATGCGCCTCACTTCCGCTTCTGAAGCAGCAGGATGTGGCGGCAGCTGTCTGGGTGATGTGGGAGCTACAGCGAAGGAGGGAGGAAAAATACTAGACCTGACCAGAAGAAGGGTCAGAGGAATGCAGGCAGTGAGGGGGAAAGGGGAAACCACATCCTGGGGCGGGGGACCCAGGCTCCCGCGAGAAGTTCCATCAGCTGGGAAGCTATGAGGAATGCCTTCCATTTACGGAGGCCTTTCCCTTTTTGCCGAGCCTTTAAGAACCTCAACAGGAGACGATCAACAGAACTTCAAATAGGCTAAACTTGGGAATTGGATCCCTTATATATGTGAAGCCTGGAAACAGGCGGCAATGAATATCAGGGCTAGTGTAAACAATAGCTATTAATTTTGATTAATAATATCAACTACAACGAACGACAATTAGTAACAAGCCCATTAGGCCTTTACTTTTTTCTAGGTCCTGCACTAGCACCTTGGCACATGTTATTTCACTTAACTTCTCAAGAGCTGTATCACAGAAGGACTTGCAGCATGGAAAGGGCCCACGCAAAGGGCCCTGAGACTCAGAGAGATCACCCACCCAAGATCACCCAATCAATAGGAGGCAGGTCCAGGACGGAAGTCAATGCTTATGTGATTCCAGAACTTCTGGAAGGGATAAGCACACTTTTCAAAAGTATCTTTCCAACTAGCGGGTACAGGGTCACCTCCAGCGGGTTAAGGATGTTGAAGATCAGAGGGGAACGCTGGGACAAATGCATGTGACAGCGCAGGGCTCTGGAATGACCATCTAGCCAGATCCTTGGTCCCTTGACCACAGGCACAGGCTACGTGAAGCGGGTGGCCACTTGTAAACACAGGGAGACTGAATTCGGGGCTCCCCCTCCCCCCATCCCCCCCTGCAGGGCCTGTCACTCAGATTCCTAGTCAAGCATAAATTGTGAAACCACTAGTTGAACTGTAGACTCAATAGGAACAGACGCTGGAGGGCCACAGGTGCCCTTCGGTCATGAAGAGCTGCCCCAGGTCCCTTATTTGTAGGGTAAGCCTTGGTAGGCAACAAAACCACCTAAAAGGTTTGTTAAAACCTGGACTGCCAGGCCCCGCCCCCATAGTTTCTGAATCAGTGGGTCTGGGGTTGGGGCTGAGAATTTGACCCACATCCAGGTGCTGCGGACACTGCTGGTTGAGAGACCACCTTCGAGGTCCACTATTCTAAGGGACAGCAGCTTTAGCTGTTATTTTACTCCGGGGGGCGGGGCATCAGCCTGTTTGAATGTGACAGCAGCTGTTTCCCAGCACTTTCATTTCCCCACCTGCACGGGTTTCCTAGTGCTGCTGTAACAAATCACGCCAAACGTAGTGACGTAAGAGAACAGCAGCCAACGTACGTTTGAGAAGTCAGAAGCCTACAGTGGGTCTGCAGAGCTGCACCATGGTGGAAGCTCTGGGGGAGAACCCGCCCCAGCGCCACGGCCAGCCTGCCATCCTCGCCCGGTAGCATCTTCAAACCTCTGTCTGAAGAACATCTCCCTCTCTGACTCTCTCTCCTGCCTCCCTCCTGCAAGGGCCCTTGTGACTACATTGGGCCACCTAGACGATCCAGGGTAGTCTTTCCATTTTAAGAGCCTTAACTTAATCACAGCAGGGAAGTCCTCTCTGCCATGGTAGGTAACATATTCACATTTCAAAGATTTGGAATTTAGGGGCCATTATACTGTCTAACATCCCACCCATTTCCTATCGCCTGCTCATGCACCGTGTGTCCCTTCTGTCCCTTCTCACCCTTCCCACAAAAGAAAAACCAAAACCGTATCGGGTTTTGGAGGATACAATCCCTTCTTCAGACCTTCCTGGTAATAAAGCATTCTTGCAGGAGGGGTGGGTAGGAAAAGTCCCAGAGAGAAGAAGAGGCAAGGAAGGAGGAAGGCCTGCCATGCCCAGAAGAGGGAGAGAGTTAAGTCTGGTACAGATGAGCGTCTTACACTATGCCTAAAACAGCTACTAAGTCTTGCTAGACTTCTAGAATCTACAGCCATGGTCCCCCCCTTTCTGAGCCAGCGGCCCCTGGGGGTTTGGGGAAGGTCAGCCCTCATTCCAGGCTCTGCCACCAGGGCCACCTTCTTAAGCTGCCAGTAGGCCACTTGTGAAAGATTCAGAAAGATAAACTATATAGAAAGACTTTCTTGACTTTTGTGTTGATGATTATTACCTTTGGAACTTTTCTGGACTAAAGTCCCAACCTCAAGGCTGTGAACTTTCTGTTGATGAGTGTATCCATTTACTGGGGCTGCTATAACAAAAAGTACCACCAACTGGGGGCTTAACCAAAAGAAATGTATTTTCTTACAATTCTGGAGGCTGGAAGTCCAAGATCAGCCCACAGGCTGAATCCAGCCCTTCATCTTGTTTTATTCAGCCTGGCCCCTTGTCTCTATTGGGCAGCAGCGCTGAGCTCTCACTTAACTGTCAAAGAGTAGTTGCATTTATACAGTCCTAAAATTGCATTTGGCCCTTTGAAGGCAATTGTGAGGCTGATGTGTCCCCAGTGAAAATGAGTTTGACGCCCCTGCTGTAAGGCCTCTCTACATGTCTTGCAGATGGCCTTCTGCACATCCTCACATGGCCCTTCTCTTTGAGCACATGCCTCTCTCTCCTTATAAGGACCCAGTCATATTGGATTTGGGCCGAATGGCCTCTCTTTAACCTAATAACTACTTTGAAGACCTGAATACAATTAGTCTGAAGTACTGAGAGTTAGGACTTCAACATATAAATTTTGAGGGAGACACATGTCAGCCCATAATTGTGGGCTAATCTCTGGAAGATTAAAAAAGACCACTTGCATTTGTTCGTGGTGTGGGCTAGGCAATTAGGGTAAGCAAGGGGAGAGGAAGCTATGACCTTGACTTTGAAAGTGCGCACCTCAGCCCAGACCAGCCTGTTGGTCTTAGGTTAGGCACAAGGAAAAGCAGAGAAGGTCAAGGAAGCCCCCAAAGGCTCGGTGTTAGTCTGTGTAAGCAAATAGTAGCATTTTAGCTGATTCCCTGCAGGGAATCAATACATAACTCGCAAGTAGTCATAGTAATTCCACCAACTCAGTGCCCACCCTGGACACAGAGGAAATAAAGGAACAGACAGTGAGTGCTGTGTTTGATGCTCTTTGAAAGGGCTCTGTGAGAGAAAATGATTTCATTCTGAAGGCACGACTCTGAGAGGGAAGTCGAACAGCCCATGAGCTGAAACAAATCAAACAGCCTTATCTTATCCTTGACGGATGGGTTCCTCTTTCTTCCAAGCCCATTAGAGGCAGGACACTGAATTGTCCTCGTTAGACCTAGTGCTCTTGCAAGATCCTTCCCGGGAAATGTTGAGTCTGAGATTCACAGGACCTGAAGCTCTGACATTTTTCCTTGACAAACTTTTGCTATTCACTGGTAGAGTCACTAACCAACACAGGTTAAAATACAAGTATATAAACATACAAATGCACACACCTACGCTCACACTAAGTGCAACAAGCCGGTCACAAAAAAGACAAATAATATATGATTCCACATGCACAAGGGGCCTAGAGGGGTCAAGTTCACAGAGACAGATGTAGAACGGTGGCTGCCAGGGGCCGGGGGAGCAGCAGGGCAGTTGTTGGATGGGCACAGAGTTTCAGTTTTTCAAGAAGAAAAGAATTCTGAGGATTGTTTGTACAACATGAGTGTACTTATTGAACTGTACATTTCAAAATAGTTAACATGGTAAATTTTATGAACATATATTTTAACACATTTTTTTTTTTTAAAAAAAGGCTGCTGGAAGCAATCATGTAACAGAAAGAATACATGGTTGAGGTCAGGCCAACCTAGGTTGGGATCCCCTATCTGCCACTCACTAGTTTGGGAGCAAAGCTCTGTACGTGTCTTAAAATGGTACTCATCTTCTCCCTCAGTTTCTATGGGGCAGGAGTTTGGAGGAGATACAGCTGGCTATTTCTGGCTCAGTGTCTCTCCAGAGCTTGCAGTCAGGGGAGGAGCTAGAACAACTGGGGCGCTGGATGAGCATCTCCCCTCTTCTCACAGCCTCAGGCCTCTCTGTCTCTCCTCATGGCCTGCATGGGCTCCCTTGCAGCCTGGGGGCCTCAGGACAACCGGACAGCTGCTGTGCTGGCTCCGGCCCCAGCAGGCCGCTGTCCCAATGGAGATTTCATTGCCTTCTCTGATCCAGCTTCAGAAGTCCTGCAGTGTCACTTCCTTCACATTCTCTCGGTCACAGGCAAACCACACTGGGTTCAAGGAGAGGGTAATTAGACTCCACCTCTTGACAGGAAGTAGTGATGTTCTACAGCAGGCTTAGCAAACTGTGCCCGCCCATGAAATCTGGCTCATCTCTTCAAGACAGCCAGCCTGTTCATTTACATACCGTCTCTGACTTTGCCACAGTGCCAAAGCTAAGTGTTTGGGGCACAGATGGCATGGTTCACAAAGCCTGAACTGTGTATGGCTCTTTATCGAAAAGTCTGCTGACCCCTGTTCTACAAGAACATGTCAGATGGAAGACATCATTTCAGTCACCTTTAATAATTGCCACCTGCCATAGGCAGGGTAACAGCCTTTCTGAACTTGACCTCCAGCTCCATATCTGTAAAATGGATCATAAGTTAAAAGTACTTAGCACAAATCTAGGGCTGTAACAGATAAACTATAAAATTCAATTCTTCCCTTTTCAGACTTAAATACATATTTAGTACTGTGGAGGAAAGGAATGTTTGCAAGAATTCCTTTAATAATGCAATCCTCACCCCACATTCCTCAGTGCATTCTTTTATCAGACTAGCTATATTTTTTACCTTTCAAAGAGCAAGTACTAAGGGAACGAAAGATCTGGGAAATCTGGGACTGAGCAAGTAGGAAAGAGTGGAGTGCAGTGTGTCTCCGACTGCCCATGGCAAGACAGACTGGAGAAATTTTACCCACTTCACAGCTGTGCTCAGGGCTGCCTCTGCCTCAGACAAAGCATTGAGAAGTGTTTTCCTGGCCTCCCCTTACCCTTTGCCTCCCTTTGTCCATTGCCCGGACTTGCTATCTCTGCTCCGACCTCCTCCCGCCTGCCAAGGTCTCCTTGAGCCTTTTTTTCTCTCCTCGTGTAGAGTTTCCAAGGCCAGTCCTCCAGCACATCCAAGAGATTATTTGCCTGTGACCTGGCTTCTTTCTCCTCCTTCTCCAAATTCAAAACGGGGCATAACGGAGGATATTGATTAAAGCGCCTCTGAATTCTTTCTCTTCTGAAGCAAGCTTCTGTTCAAGAAAATAGAGACCTCTAACTTACTGGGGTAACATTAGATCTTTCATTGCCAACTTTTCTACCCATTTTCTCCAAACCATCGAAATTAAATTATCAGTTCTATTTATGCATCACTTAAAGGACTATTTTATGTCTCCTCTTCAAGTTATGTTTGACCTCAGTCACTTTTATAATCTACTTAGGTTCCTCCTAAACTATGTTGGAAGAACTGTTCCCTTTTAATGAAGTTATTTTTCGCTGTTTTATTTTTATATCAAATATTATGAGGGGGAATGTGCAATTTGATTAGAGACCATTCCCTTTGGTCCTATTAATTTGTGCAGCGTTTCCCCCTCCCATTAAGCCTAAATTTGCGACTTCATGCAAATTTTATAAACTATTTTGTAGTATTCCCAGAGTCCCAACTCAATACCAGCCAAAAGCCAAGTCAATTGCTGCTCCAAGGAAGAATTATGGTTTAGAAAAATTACTTGGCTGGCTCCCAAAAAGTCATTGTCCGCACTGCTGCTGTGGCTGTTCCTGCAGTGACCCTGCACAGCAGCTCACCAGGGGCTGTCACACGTGCTGCCCCCTCGCGGTGCGGCAGCACCTTGGGCACAGCTGCAGGCGGGAAGCATTTCTCCAGTCTCTCTCGCCACCCATCGGCAGTCGGCAGTTGGAGATGGGCTGCTCCGCCCCTCTTCCCTACTTACTCACATCCCAGATTTCCCAGGTCTCGTGCATTCCCTTCGGTCAGCAATTTTCAACCCTTTTTACTGCATGGCACAGATAAACAAATTTCTAAAACTCTGCGGCACATCAAAAAATATATTTTCTGCGGCTCTGACCCAAAAAATGGGTATAATTTTGATTCACTCACACCATTGCTGTGTTTGCTGTTGTCTTTTTTGTTTAATTTGACAATCGAAGGAAAAGAGGTCAGTGCCCTAAATAGTCAGATATTGCATGTTTTAAAAATTCTTGTGGCTCACCAGTTGTAAATCTCCATCTTGTGTGATAGAATTTGCCACAAGGAATCATTTAATATAACACGTACATACAGCAGTGAGCAAAAATCTACCCAATCACTGGTTTTCTCTGCTTTCATCCAAGAGCACTGGACTAGGACCAGAGCAAGCAAACTGGGATTAGTTCTGTAATAAAGATATATACATATCTATTAAAAAAGATACGTGGGAGGCGCTAAAGGAACCCAAATTAAGAGAATCTTGATAAATGAACAGTTTTCCAAACAATGAAGGACACTTAGCATATATCAAGACATCACGTAAGTGCCTAGCCAAACAAAAAAATAAGCAAATGAACAAATTTTTAAAAATCAAGTCACAATGACTTAGCTGGTAAAGGCATTTATTTTTTTCAAAAACTAGCAAGTCTAAAGGAAGGGTAGCCAGTGAGTGTATCCAACCCAGCTCCTTGCCATCTTTTCACCCATGGCCATCACTGCGGGCTTGTCTTCTCAGGCAGAATGCTCCTGGTGGTCCCCCCATGGCAGCCATGCAGCTCAGAGTATCCCTTGCTGACGACAATGTCCAGAGGAAGAAAGGGATGTTCCTGCCTCTGTGTCATGTAAAGAGGGAGGTAAACTTTCCCCAAAGCATTCCCACCAGACTTCCCTTCTTCTCTGCCCTACAGACCAGTGAGGATTCAGCCTCCAAATCCAGGGAGGTGCTCACCTGCCCCCGAAAGTCTCGGCTGTGCAGCAGTCAACAGCACTGGGGTCCTCCCGTTGGCGAGGAGGGCGGTTATCAGAAAGCAAATGTGTGCCACAGGCAGAAAGGCAGGTAAAGGTGGCATCCTGGAAGCGATAAGTCGCTAGGCGTGGAAATGTCAGGAGAGGCAAACAAAATGTGCCTCTTCCAGGTGCTAAAGCTGTTACATGCTAGTGTTTGGCCATGTCTTGTGGATTGGCATTTCTTAAGTGTTTAGAGAGTGTGAACTATCAAAGGGTAAGCATTTTTCATTATTTTTTTAAAATGTGGAGATGACATAAAAGTTCCTTCAAAAATAAGTGGTTAAATACAGAAAAATACACAGCAACATATATGATAAAATTAAGATAAATTTAGTCAAGTGTCATAGCAATGAAGACATAATAGTGTCTAATTTTTATTCTAATATTTGTACTTTTTTATGATTACAGTGGTAATATATGCTCATTTTTATAATTGGACAAATCAGAGAAGCCCAAAGAATAAAATGAAAATCATCTCTCCGCCCATCACTGGACTCTAACTATTTGATGTCAGAGTTGGGTCCTCATGCACATAGTTGAATTATATGGAGTTACAGTAGTGAGTTTCTTTTTCGTTCGTTGTAAGAACGCACTTCAAAGTCCATTTCTTCTCACCATACTTTCTTGTCAAATTTTGTGTCAAACAAAAGCAAACAACTGCTGGTCTTTTTAGAAGGAAGAAAGCAACAAATAAAGGAAATACACACACTGCCTTAAGCTATAGTTTACAATATTATTACATTAGGAAAAATAAAAGTAATATCACTGTTTTCTGGTTTTTCTCCCACAGGGGTGTCTTCCTGTCAACTTTCTACTTTATGCAGCAGGTTATCCAAACCCAGACTCTATAACGTAATTCGGTAATAAAAGCAGGCAAAAACAGGGACTTCTTCAGAAGCTTCTGGCAGGCGTGGGGCCTGGGAGAGTGGTTACAAGAACTGAGGCCAAGTGTCTCCTTGGTAGATACAGTGTTAGCCTGGAGAGTGGTTACAGGCCAAGGCCCCCGGTCCTCGGCCCTAAGAAAGGTATTCGGATGATGTGTTTGTCAGCACCTTCAGGAAGCTGTCCACTGTGCCTCCCCACTACGAGGGGTCAGGATGTGCAAAAGTCTTTAATTTTTCACTTCCAATTTTAAAATGGAATTCTGATCATCTTACCATTTAATAACAAACAATAGTAGGACTGTTTAAAAAGTGTTAGGACCTGCTTAGGCACAACTCTATTATGGTTTGTTTGTTTTTTAAGTCCCCTTTTCTTTAATTTTATGATTCTCTCTCTCACAAACTTGGTGGCACTGGAAAGTTTCTGGGTGAAGTTATGGTTTTCGTTTGCAGCTTGATGTTAAAAGGCTAACATTATCCTGCCCCTAAAAAGCTGTTCAACCTTGGGAATAAATCACTTAGCCTTTCTGGTCCTCAAAAGGAGAAAGTTTAAGTTCAGAGTGGCAGACTGGAAGAGAGTTTAGAAATCAGTGATTTTTGTCCCTCCTTTTACACACGAAGGACCTGAGATTCAGAAGAGTGAGCGACCAGCCAGAAGTTCAACATCCTTGTTGAAATTTCCTTATTTCGATTTCTAAGAGTTTGGTGAATTTTCATTATTTTGATTTCTAAGAGTTCGGTGAATTTTTAAATTAATTAGGTTGTTTTTGAAATACCAATTGAACGGGAAATACTGAAGTGTAAAAGAATAAACACAAAAGCTTTGAAAAATAGAGATACTTTATGGTAATTATTCAAATTCATATGTAGAAAGGAAATGAGAACTGTGTAAAATGTAAAACATGCAATGCACAATAATTACCTAACAAATATTTACTGAGCACTCACTTGGAGCTTAAAGTCTAGTAGGGAATTGAGAAGATAATTGTAACAAAATAAAGTGCTCTGTCGAATAAAAATGCAGTACTCTAATGACACCTAGTAGAAGCATTTAGGACATTCCAGAAGTGTGCCTAGAAGAGGCAGACACCTAAGGTGATACCTGAAGGAGAAAGAGGAAGGAACTTACTCCATTGGCAAAGGCCGGGGAACTTGGTTTTAACAACTCAAAGTGAAAGTGGTCAGGGGAGTTCTGAGACCTGAACGGTGAGCAGGCAAGTAATTCAGAATCTTCAAAACCCTTAGATTTGAGACTTTACCCTGAGGGTAGACCTGTCAGCTAGAAAGGGACAGAGTCTGTTCAGTATCACCAACTCTTGCCTGAATTGTACAGGACAATTCGGAAGCAGAGACAAGACAGACCCAGGGAGACCAATTAGAAAAGTATTCAATATATTTTGACAAACAACATACAGAATGGACACACATCTTGACACACACACACACACACACACAAATGGAAACAAGTTTTATGAAACAGTACTTTTCCATTGTTGAATGCATTTTCTAATGACACTTTCTAATCTATTTCACTTTTTGAAAGGTGAAACAGCATAACCCATCTCAATTGATTTCATGACCCATGAATAAGTCACAACCAGCAGTCTGAGAAACCTGGAGTTAGGAAGTTGCTGTGATCCTCCAGAGAGGTGATGGGAACTAGGGAAGCAGCAAAGTCGATAGAAGGATGTGGAATGATTCCTGAAGGGTTTAAGAGATAGAAGGACTCAAAGGAATAAGGGAAATACCCAGAGTTTTGGCTTGAACCCTGGGTAGATGTAAAGGTCATCTTCTGAGATGAGAAACGTTAACTGGAAGATCTATTAGGAGGTTAAAGATACTGAGCATTTGGGAAATGGCCGTTTTTCTTTTCCCCTTTGGTACTAAAGACTACATTATATAACTCCGTAAGGTGTTCAAGCTTGCCTAAAAGAGGCAACAAAATGGTGGAGGTGGGAAGGACGAAATCATCAATGGAGAGGCGTGGGCTCCAGAGGCTGAGCCCGAAAATTCTTGTTGGAGAGGACAAACTCTAAATCCTGGAGAAACAGCCCTGATCAGAGATTCACCTGGGGCTTTGCTACACCAGCTGTCAGGACTTTTGTGAGCCCAAGAATAGGGTGAGCATAGCTTTTGGCTTTTCGTTTAGCTAGCAAGTTGGCAGGAGTTAGCTTCTTAACACATGGTGTTGGCGTCAGACATAGAATCCTGATCCCTAGTTCAGGAACGTAACAGACTTTTCTTGAGCACTTCTTATAGAAATGGAAATCCATTAACTTTATTTTTCATGCACGCAGTCTGACAGCACTGGGTCAAAGGGAGTTTTTTTCCTTCCTCTTTTCATAGCTTCCACAGCCCCAATCCTCCTCCTTCTAAATCTTTTATTTTACAAAACAATAGGGAGTGGTGGTAGCCTGTTGTTAGTTGAAGATTTTGAACAATGGGTGTTTCTGAGCTGGGTTTATTGAAATGGTCTTGTCTGTGTCCTGGGGGAGATTGTAAATGAGATGTCAACAGGAGCTCTTTTGTGTAGATGGCATTCAGCCTGAAAGAGAGGAATTTCCTCACTGTGCTAGTATTTAAAGTAGATTTGTTGCTGCTTTTGCTAAAACTTTTTATCCAACTGCCTGAACCAACAGCACAGAATGAGTCACTCGGTTGTTTGTGACTTCCTTCCCTGCTTAGCAAAGCACTGACTCAGTCATTTACATTTAGAAAGGAGAGCTCCTAAGAAGCTTTCTTGGATTTTCATCAGCATGAGCTTCTTGCCGAGACCATCACGTGGAACCAAGCTGTCAGCAATCCTGGGCCCCCCGGGAGAGGGCAGCCTAGCCAGACTGTTTTTCTCACTCCCAGAAAAATCTTCTGGCTGTTTTGCTCACTTTCTTTGTAAAATCCAAAGAGAAGGAGGAAGGCAATTTCCTGCTTTAAGTCTCTCCCTTTCCCCCTCCCCCTTTTTCTGTAAATGACAGGCAATTTCAGTTAACTCTAATTACCACAGGCTGAGGTTGGATTAATTCCACCATTAGAAGATAAGGCAACTGTTTTTATTACCTCTCAGGCAGGTGCCGGAGGGTGACAAGACTAGCCTGTATCTGGAGAACTGACAAGGTTATCAGCAACTGCAAACAGGCTGAACCTTTGAGCAGTGACCATCGAAATGCTTCCTTTCTTTGTAATCCATTTCGCCACCCTTTATTGCTAGTTAATTTTGATTCCTCTATAGTTTTTCCACATTCCTGCATCTTAGCACTTAAGCAATCATATCACAATCATAACTATGAACAGTGTAAGTAGCAACCATGACCCAATCCCAAAACATGAGCATAAAATTCCAACCTCGGTTTCAAACATACAACACAAAATATTTTAACACATTCAGACTTAGTAGATGGGTATCTACGAAGATATGTAAAAATCTTTTTTCAAAGTTCATATGTAAAAATCTCTTACCTCTGACAGTAGAAATCCAAAATACATTGTATTGCCTTTACTTTTTACATTTCCTTTTGAAAGTAGAATGTCACCCACACCTGGAGATGGTGCAGAAATTGTTTCAGATAATAAAAATTTCTAGTGCTCAATTAATTTATATCTGCAGTTTACTAATGTGTCTTAGTAAAGACACATCAGTTTATTTTTTAATTCTATATTACTTACATGGATTGCCTCTATTAGATCTTGGGTTGGAAATGTGGTATAAAAATGTGTATTTTTTCCAAACTGTCCATACTAGGTAACACTTTAATGAATGAAGAGTGCCACTGCAGATAAACTTGTAGGTGAATGTCCTGAGTTACATCAAATTAGCACTGCGCCTGGACCTAGCATGGGGCCACCCCCCCACCCTCCCCCCCCCCCCCGTCACTATAAATTACGATGGGCCAAGGAAAGAATGTTGGTTTTATGGACTGCTCTGTGAACTCAGACTATAGCTTGAGGATCTGGAATAAGAATGAGGAAGAGAATGATGGGAAGGATGAGTTAAAACACATACACACACAACCCTGCAAATATGAAGTGTTTATAAGAACATGTCAGACTACCCCATTCTGTAACTGGTATAGAGATTGGTCCACGTTGTGGTAGGAAGCCAGTTAAAAAAACCCTACTCATACCCTGATTTTTCTTATAACAAAAACCAAAATGGATGTTTCTCATAGCGGTAAACCAATAAACACCCCAAACTCCAACGTGGTCAAAGAAAGAGAGACAATATCAGCAGGATCATCCAAACTGATCTTGGATTCCTCTTTTCCTTAAAGATATAGAAACCTTGCCCATACACAATGCCAAGTCCAGCACCACCTGCCCCCCTCCATGTGGGCTTGGTTGGGACAGAGCTCCAACCAGGACCTGAGCTGCTGCTGAAGGAAGCCGTGGAAGGGAGTGTTGACTGCTCCAAGGCATCTAAAGCACTGGGTGGACGTTATTCCTTCTGAAAGCCATTGCCCAAAACCTGACCTTGGAACTCCTTGCAGTGTGACTGTTCTGCTGCTTCCTGCAGACCAACATCTTAGAGCATGAGATCAAGGGGTGCTCCCCCAAACCCCCTGGGTGTGTCAGGTGTATTAGCTTTCTATAGCCAAAACAGTTCTGAATCCCAAGCACACTTGACCAACAGATATTTGATAAGGGCTTTGGCATGCAGCCATTGTTCTCACAAGGGTTCAAAAGGTGATCTTAGAGACAGAAGTATATATATATATAAGGCAGCTCTTTCAAATACCAGTAAAGAAGCTTAGGTGAGAAGAACCCAGGTCCCAGTCAGACTCCACCTTGGAGAACATGGACAACCCACACTCTCCAGCCTCTTCATCCATTGGAGAATTGAGATTGTAGCTGCAACACGTGATTTATTAAAGTCAGTGAATGAAGATGATTGGTGGGATGTAGGCAGAGTGAATTAATACAGATTTTAGTGCTGGCCACACCAGTTTCCTGGAGCTTTTTATTGAATTTTGGCAAGTGATAAAAACCCAGCTGTACAGCTGAATGTTAAGTGGAGCCTATAAGTGGCCCTTCACACTCCAACCGTAGAGGCTGGTGCCAGGGCTGAAGTCATGCTTGCTGTGTGATGCAGACAGACAGCTCTGTGGGACACCTGGACTGCCTCTTCTCTGGACTGGGGTCCTCATCAGTCAGTGACACATTCAGGTACTGAGGTGTCATTTTAAAGTGCTGATCCTGTTATTTGAGAGCTGGAAAGGGACTGGTGTCCGTCCTTTCTGGGCCAAGCGGGCAGACAAAAAAACAGTATTCCACAGGTTAACCCAGATAGTTTTTCCTGTTTTGACTTTGAAAAGACAGGTTTCAGGGAGGTAGGAGGATGAATAATTAACTGCTGACTACAGAGCCCAGGGCCTCCTGTGGCCTCCCACATGCCCTGTTCCCCAGACTCAGGTAATTATTCCTCATCAGGCTGAAACCAACAGGAAGGAATGGTGGATGCATTTTCTTTCTTCTTCACTTCCCCATACATCCTGTTTCCCCAGGTTTGGGGACTGAGTTTGCCTTGTGCAAAAACGTCTGCTCCAGGTCAAGCCCTGCCTCCCGCTCCGTCCACAGCCAGCAGCACCAGGCTGCTTTGATACGTCTGCCTCCTTTCCAAAGCCAGACAGCTTCCAGTGGGCAGAGATTACAGATAAATCCAGCCTGAAGTTCTAGTTTGGACTTAGCCTGACTGGATTCTCACTACACATGATCTACCTGGTTTGTACACAGGTCACTCAGTCTACACGCCTCTCACCTTCTTGAGGGAGACAGGTTGGCAATATATGCCCGATACCTTGTTCCCATTGAGAACCAACAAGTTACTACACACAGCCTCGGGGCACTTCAGTTCTATTTTGTTTACCAGGCACACAGCTACAGGGCAAGAGAGTTCTGTTCAGTTGAGCAATTCCATTCCAGACTTTTCCTCGTATCCAGGCTCCAGCTCTCATGGCGCAGGTAGCGCAAATTCTCATAAAATGAGAACAAGAGGCAAAGAAAGTTCCCTGGCCCTCAGACACCCATCTCGTGCAGGTAGACAGAGCACAAAATAAACAGCTAAATAATAAGAAGTGAAACAAGTGGAGAAGAAAGGCAGCTGCACAGGATAGGGCAGCTGGCCTCAGGGACCCTCATGCAGCTGTCTGCTCAGGGCCCCTGGGTGAAGCCAAGTGGAGAGGATGGAGGGAATTAGGTGGACAGCCCATAGGATCAGCTGTTTCCCTGACATGAGGTTGGGCTTTCATGTACTAGCTCCATGTCAGAAGTCAGCCAGTTGCAGTTGCATTTGGCCAATGCCAAAACAGAAGTAGGCACTGGTAAGAGGACATTATACTGCAGTGTCCAAGGTCACTGACAATAGCTCTGGTGAGTATTTGTTTTACTTGAGCCCTAGTGACCTCCTTGTTAGTGTCTTCTTCTTTTGCTAAGAAGTCTTTTCTCATTCCTGCTCATTTTCTCACGTAACACGTACTTATTTTACATGGTACTACGCCATGCCACACATGTTCTAAGTACTGTGGTCACATCATGAATAAAACAAAAAACGATGACTGACCTATGATTCTTACTTCCTCGACTAATTCCTTTCTCTCAGTCTGGTCAGGGGAAAAAAATCACATGAGAGAATACAGGAAAGTATGTGACATCTGAGAAGAAAGGAAAACTTGTTGATGGGACACTTAAAAGAAAAATTTCCTTCCCTGCTTTGGCACTGTCCTTACCCCAGGACTCCTAGGCATGCCGTCTTTCAGCAAAACCTGGTCTGCCCTAACCCGAGGAGTTGGTCCATCAGCTGCCCAAACAGGAAACCTTATATAATTCGGTAACCCTGACCTTGGGCCCTGAATCTTCCCCTCCTGTAAACAGTCTATTCAAAACCCAGGAAGGCCTCCAGACCTCGCTGGAACAAATTTTGAAAGATACACTATGTTACCAACATTGAAAAAAAAACACCTAAATCCTAGAGGAAGTGACATATCTGATTCAGTGGTTGAAATCACTTCATAAACTAATGGAACCAAAAGAAATTTAACCCCAACGGATGAAACTGCCAGGGCAGTCACTTGTGTACATGGATGACTCAATAGCACCTGTTGGAAAGGCCGGAAAAATGAGCCGTGAAATCCTGCTCACATTCCATACTGGAAGCAACAGCTCTGCCTTGCAAATTAGGGAGCCTGATGTTCTCAACATCCTGACTCCAACACGTGTGCCTAGTTCTGAGAGGCTGTGATTCACCTAGCTACTGGGCAAATGATCCTTACTCAGAGCCCTGGGTTTTTAATCTGTAGTAGTAAGTGGTCTAGGCAAATTTTACCCAAATGTCTACTTTCAAGATGTTCCTTTGATGATTGATTTCAGGCAACAACTGGCTTTACATATGGTAACCCTCCATTTCTAATACTATTTAACTCGTTGCCAAGCTTCATTAAAAGTCCTCAATACAAGTTTTAAACCTCAACGCCTGGACTTGGGCCTTCTAAAATGGCTTTCCTCCCAACATCATTTAACTTTCTTTAATTTAGTTAATTAATGGAACTTTTTGCAGAGAACAGTTCCTTTGATCTGAGCCTCTTTCTTAGTTTCCAGTTAACATTTCCAGAGAGGGAGAAAGAACTGATGGCCTCTCAACTGGCCGGAACTACCCACAGCTCACAGCTGTAGTCACGCCTCCAAATCAGAGACAGAGCGGAGGACAGGGGACCTGAGAGGAAGAAGACTGGTTAAAAATACTGCCCTTGGCATTTTTGTGGGTGTGTGCCCCACACAAAGATAAAAGAGCTAAGGTGGGGGCGGGGGGCACTGCTGCAAGGCACGCCCTCTGGGAAGCTGGGCCTACGGTCTGGAAATCCCAAGTAATCCTTGCAAACAGGCAAACGGGGAAGCCAGCAATGTAAATTACAAATGCTTCTGCCTGAAAGTTTTCTGCATTCAACATACAAATTCAGATAAAAATGGAAAATGCAAATCTCAGCCAGCAGGGATCCTCACTGCCATCCGCCATACCACATGGCTACGGCAGTTCTTGCTTTTCAACTTGCCATCTTCACAAAAAAAAATGTTACTCGGACAGCTGCTTAAAAAAAATCTGCCATCTCAAACCAGCTTCAGTTTACGCTGAAGCTAGAGTTAAATTTTTGTTAAGGAGGTAAGTTAAAAAGCAGGACATTCTGAGTCTTGCGTTCCACTCTTTATGCTTTTTGGAAGATGAGTTCAGCAAAGATGTCCACCCCTTTCCACGAGCGTTACTTACCTTAGCACTGAGCAGCGAAATTCAAGGTAACATCGGTGATGTTCCAAGCTCGGCCACCAGGGGACACTGGAGAGCAGGGTTGCCAGCCCTAAAGTACTTTGTTTTCTCAGACTTTTAGTTGGCAGGGAGGGGGATGGGTGTGGGGGTGGTGCGGGAGTTACAGTTGACGTAAAAAAAAAAAAACTGTTCTCTGAAATTATGCCACTTGCCATTTT
The DNA here is from genome assembly GCF_014824575.4 of Sturnira hondurensis. Classification (NCBI taxonomy): domain Eukaryota; kingdom Metazoa; phylum Chordata; class Mammalia; order Chiroptera; family Phyllostomidae; genus Sturnira; species Sturnira hondurensis. The sequence continues at coordinate 133,803 of NW_028079344.1, read as the reverse complement.
ATAAAGCAAAAGTTGCCACGTTACCTGTTGCCAGGTTCCTGAGAGTGCTTGGGGAAAATGTGGGCGAGAAAGGTACAGCACAAAGTCCTTCAGTTTGGTGGCTTTCAAGCTCTGTTGACGGGCTGTCGCTGACATTTGGAGAGCAGCTGCCGCGGATTGCCTGAGCATTGTTTGATTGTAGTTCTAACAGAGGAGTGGCTGCGTCTTACATCATTTCCAGGCATGAAGTGCCTGGGGCTTTTTTTTCTTTTTTTTTTTATGACTAACTTTCTGATCCCTCCCTCTCTGGATTTAGGTACAGTACAGGCACTGTGAGCAACAGACTCACCTCAGGAAGCCCACGTTTTGTAGCAACTTGTTAAAAGAACTTGAGTGCCTCTTTTAAAAAAATTGTGACTAAAACAAACCTTTCCATTCTTCCTTCTGAGAACAATGTTGTGTTTGATTAGCTTCAGAGCACTGCTCCGTGAAAGGTCTGTTCTCCCCACAAGAACGGCTGCTATCAGTTGAATAGATCTCTGAGCCAGACATGCCGAGGCTTGGGGCATTTGTCTGGCATTAGGAAGTGTCTGGAATACTAGTAACTACCAACTGGCAAGTCTTATGACTACAAGAGTTATTACACCACCCCTCCCTCTCTGTCCACATTCCCTCTCCTCCCCCTACACGCTCACACAAGCACGCTTTTTTCGACTTCAATGGAGAGAAGGTTAACTAGTCTTTGTGGTTTCCGTGGAGGATGACTTTAGTGGAAATCATTCTCATAGCTACATCCCTTGAGCCAAAACTAACCAGGAGAGAAAGCTAGGGGAAGCTCTGTGCTGGTCCCAGCAGCCCGCATCCCCCCACCCCCCGCAGCTCTCTGCCTTCTCACCATGACGTGGGCAGGGCAGGGACCACTGACCGCCACGCACTGGGTGGCCTGTAAATGTTCGGCTGTAAATATTTTGAAACACGGGAGCGATTTTTCTATGTGTATTTTATTCTGCGGCGTTTCTCCTTTTTTGCAGTATTTTTAAAGTTGTGGCTGGTACACCCCTTGTTGACCACTCCAAATTCATTCATTCTCCAAACCTTTGACAAGTTCCTGCAGGGCACAAAGAACTGCTAGGAGCGGTTTCCTGGCAGTTTCTCACGGAAAGCATCAGGCTTAACTGGACAAGGTGTTGAAATGGGAGGTTTAATGAGGGCATGAATACAGGTGGCTTCGGCGAAGGATCAGAGATGAGACGTAGAGTCCTGAGTATGCTAACTGTACCATTTAGTAGCTGAATGACTTACCTCCTCTGAGCATCAGTCTTGCTGTGAAACAAATGGGGATAGTGAGATCTTTCTTTGTCATTAGACCACGTCTATTAAATTGGTAGCACAGTGTGTGTTAGAGCAAGGACTCACTCTCTGATGGTGGACGAATTCTCCATCTCATCATCTTTGTTTTCACCTGGATTTGTGCTTTTATCCTGTGAAGGACTCCAGCCAGACCACAGATTGGCATTGGGTGGGGAGTCCGCCCAGTGTAGTGAATCGCCATGGCGGCCCAGCCTCCACAATTAATTTACTGGAAGGTCAGCACTTCTGGGCCAACTGATTGGAAGCAGCGGCAGAGAACTTCTCTGGTAGCCATTTTGTCCTCAGCTGTGCCAAAATGGGTGCCCGGGATGCCAGAAGGTATGTCACTGCTACCAAACAGCCTGTTGGTAATGTAATCCAGCCCCGTCTCTTGGCTTCCTTCTTAGCTCTGTGACATCGCTCTCAGTGCGTCTCTACCGAAATACTTTTTAGATTTCCATTCACATTCATAAAGCCACAGTGCTCCAGTTTGAAAGAAACCTTGTCACCTACTCCAGGTACCCTCATGATGGTGGTGCAATTTCAACAACTTCCCAACCAAAAGATGAGCTTGTCTGTGTTTGAACAACTTCCTGGACTAAGCACTCAGTTCCAGCAAGGTCCCCGTGTTCCATCTTTGGGCAACTGACTATGGGGAAATTTGTTTTTATGCCTCTCTAAACTTTCACATTGGTGGTTTTCCTGGGTGGTCCTTAGAGAAAACAAGTCCATGCCATCTTCTACACAACAGCCTTCAAAATAATTAAAAAGCCCACTGGCTTCCTTCCCTTGCAAACTGAACAACCCCTTTTGTTCATGGTATAGAATCATGACAGTAGAATTTAAAAAAACAAAAAATCCAGGAGAGAAGGAGGGTTTAGGGCTTAGCCCGAAAGGCTAGGAAAGAGTGATGCTGGGAAAAACCGGGGGATTGAATTGTATGAGTTCCTAGGGCAGCCTTGAATGCAAAAGATTTGAGGCATGAGAAGGAAGGGAATTGTGAGGAGTGAGAGCTGCGTGTTGGATCTTTCTTCTGCTTCGAAAGGTAATCTTAAAGATCTGAACTCCTTCTCATTCCTATTCGATGACTGGCAGTGGCGCTTGCTTGACTGTGACTTGGCAGCAGAACTGTGCCAAGCTCCACACTGCAGCGAAACCTCATCCTAAAGCCCCTGGGATGAAACGTGGTCGAGGGTTCTTGACCTCTGTTCAGCTGCCTCATTCAAAGTAGGACAATCTTAAATTCTTCCCTCCTTCAGGCACTGGAGCTGGGCCAGCCTGCTAGGGAGGGAAGACCTAAGTGCAGCATCCTCCCTGTCCAATCTAACCCTGCTGGACTTCTGGCATTGCGGCTGCTCTCTGGACATCCCCACTGACCAAAGTACTGTGGGGGCTAAAAGAAAATATTAACACTTTTTCCTCCCACTTTCTAAGGTTTTCTGGCTGGGCTAATAATCAAATTAACAGAGACAGATTAACAGTAGAAAATCAAAGCTTTACTGCATGCACAGGGGCAATTCACAGAGGCATGAAAACTCCACGAAAGACCATGAGGCAACATTGGGTGTATAAGACATTTTTGAACAAAGGGGAAGCGGGGAGGGGAGATTAGATTTCAGAAGTGAGAATGGGCGATTTACAGGTAGTTGAGGGAGACTGGAACCTAGGAGTCTGGCAAATTCTTGCTAGGCAACTCAGAAACAATGGGACAGAGGGGGTATCTAGCTAAGAGGCTTGGAGTCTTCCTGCTAGGGTGAAGATTCTTAAGGTGATTAAGACAAGGCTCCTTTTAAAGCAGGTTTCTCTGTCTGAATATCTTGGGCAGGAAAGGGGGGAGGACAAAAGTTCTTTCTGAGTCTTTTGTTTCTTAATAAACAGCTTAAGATCAATATCCCAAAAAGCAGCTCCCAGGTGGCGAATATTCGGTTCTCTTCAGCACCCAGAGTTATTCCTCTGGGAACCGAAGAGGGGCGGACAACAGCCCTCGGACAGCATCAGGTTGCAGTGAGCCCCAGAGAGCGTCCCCAAGCCCAGTTATCACCCTAGAAACGATGTGTCCCTCCACTTCTATGCCACACGTATGACATCACAGCAGAGTTTGTACTCTAAGTCACAGCACATGAAATGCTACTCCTTCTCTGCATTGTCCAGTCTTGACTGTCCACGCTAAAAGAGGAAATTGGGGTCGCTAACCACAAGCAGTAAATCACCCAAAAGATGAGACATTTGATGTTAGAATATGGCATTTAGTTTCTTTGGAATATGAGCAGGCCAAATGTCCTGACGAACCATTTTGAAGAATCATGAGTTCATACTGTAAAGCTTTGTCTTGGGAGAAAAAATAAATGATGTAGTCCCATCTGATTCAAATAGATTCTGCCCTAACTACAGTCAGTCCCCACTCTCACCCACCCTGGTCTTCAGGTGCGTGACCGACACTGAGTAGTACCCTGAGCAGGGCTACCGTGTTCACACCTCTCTAGGAAGCAGAAGATAACTCCACCAGGAGGGACCGTGAGTGAAACTAAACTGAGTGAGGTGAGATATCCACAATGCTCGCCTGGCACTCTGTGGCCAGAAGCTTCGCTGTGGGCCGTGGGGAGAACCTGAGACCAGACTGGTTCTGGCCCTGGCTCTGCACCTTGCAGGCACTGTGAGCCTCCACTGGTCCCATTTCCCCTCAGGACTGCTCATTGCTGCGCTCTGTTCCAGGGTAAAGCTGTATGTTTTATTCAATAATTCTAAATGGAAGGGTTTCCTGAGGTGAGCCTCTACCAGTCATCCATCCCAGAGAACTGACAGGTGACATATGTCTGATTCACAGTGCCCTTCCCCCTATCCACAAGAGCACATATGATAGTGTAATGTGACATCTGTATGGGTTTTTTTCTTCAACTCTCAAGCAGTCTCTGGGAAGTAGCCAAAGATCTCTGTCCCTATGTCTTCTATGGTTAAGGAAATTACTCTGAATCACAGGGCAGTGGAACAGCAGCAGGACAGTATAACAGGGTCTTTCTGTTGATTGTTCAATATTGGATGCTTCCTCTGAGTGGCGTCAGGAACCATCCTAGGTATTGAAGTGAATACTTAGGATGTGCTTGTTTTCCCTCCACAAGACGGCCCCAGTGCCAGCTAGAGCCGGGGGCTGGGAGTTGGGATTGTGTGCCCAGAACCAGCTGAGGTGGTGGAGCAACAGTGACGCAAGCGGAGTGGAAAAGGCACAGATGGAGGGGGGGGGGGGGGGAGGGGGGGCACGGGGGCGAGGCGAGGTGGGGAGCAAGTGATGGAAACACTACAGTTTGAACCACGTTTAAAAGAGAGCTGATTAAGGAATTGTTCTTTACTGGTAGGGAGTTCCCACTTGTTCACTTAATAATTCGTTTTGATTTGTGTTTTTCTATATCATGCTACACAAATAGAAAGCAAAAAAAACAGTATATAAAGCTTCTCGAAGACCCTCAGGGTTATAATCAGGTGGTTGGAGAGAAGCCCTAGAGGCTGCGTCAGCTGGAGCCTCAGGGGGACCTTCACTAAGTCACACAGGTCCAAGAAGGACACTTCACTGCAGAGACTCAGGCCCTAGAGTTGATCAAGTTGCCCTGCAGGATGGCGCATTACTGGGTGGTCCCCGACACACCACACACACAGAGACTGCTGTGTAAACTGGTGTGTGCACTAATTTACGACAGTGGACTTCAGGGCAGTGTATTCCCTCTGACTAGGTAGTTCTGCTCAGAAGCAACAACCAAAAAATTCAAAGCAATTTATGTAGTGAGCACCTATCCAGAAAGAGAGAGACGGAACAGAGAGGGAGGGAAGGAAGGGAGGAAGGAAGGAAGGAACTGGATGTTGATAAAGCAAATAGCAGAAAGCTATTCTAACATGCTGTGTACCCCCACCCTACCCAGACACCTCTTACTGTTACTAGGATTATACATGCTTACAACCTCTGTGCTTTCCTTCTTCTTTTTCCAGTGTTTATCACCAACCATCAGAATCTTCTTTAATGAGTTACTTTGTTTAATATTACCTCTATCTGATGTTTTCTGGAGAAGGCCTGACCCATGCGCACACATTATCCCTCAGGGTGCACTGTTGCCTGGGAAAAGTTCTACAGATGGCTAATCATGTCTATTTCATGTTGATGCATATGAATTTCCACTTCAGAAACCTCCATCTCAGAGATCGTTGTTTTCCCGTCTTTTGTCCCCTCGGATTTGTGGAGGTGTCACCTCAGAGAGGGCCCTGACGGCCCAAGCAGGAATTTTACTTGGTCTGTCACTGGACTTGTGCTCATGTTAAGTGTTTTAGTGTGTTTCATGTGCCCTGATTTCCAATGGATGTCAGTTACAATATCAGAAATTAAAACCCATGCAGAAATCACAGTGTCTTTGTTTTCACTGTCTTCCAGTGTCATCTTGCATTACAACATATAAGAAGACACCACCTCCAGTCCCACCCAGAACTACCACGAAACCTTTCATTTCTATCACAGCCCAGAGTAGCACAGAGTCTGCCCAGGATGCCTACATGGACGGCCAGGGCCAGCGGGGAGACATTATCAGCCAGTCTGGACTGAGCAACTCCACGGAGAGCCTGGACAGTATGAAGGCTCTGACAGCAGCCATCGAAGCCGCGAACGCCCAGATCCACGGCCCTGCAAGTCAACACATGGGCAACAACCCTGCCACTGTCACCACCACGACCACCATCGCCACCATCACTACGGAGGACAGGAAGAAGGATCACTTTAAGAAAAATCGATGCCTGTCTATTGGGATACAGGTAACAGGCTCTCTTTCTGTCCTTTGAAATAGAAACCCCAAACTAAGGAACGTGACTTTTTATTTTCCCCGAAGATTTGCTATCGTGCCATTTTGGATAATATAGCTATGTCTAGGACCCGATTTTCAAATTATTGTCTCTGGACTCCCTACATTGTTAAACACGATGAGAAAACTTAGGAAGCCACTTCATCTATAGATATTATTAGCAGCTGTTGTTTTTGTTCTCTAAATTGAATGTGTGGTTCTGAGTGTAGGATAATTAGACGAACATGAGCACGGTCAAACGCACAGTGCCCTCAATTCCTAATGTACATTTTGATTCTCAACAAAGGGGTGGACATCCAAGAATAACCTGGGTTCTCAGGTTGTGTTACTGTGCATTCAACCCCCTTGAGTAGCCAGATGAGAACAAAAATGTGAGTCATTCCTCATAGATGTGGGAGGGAGAGCAAGACCAAAGAGCCTGATGGTGTGGAAAGCAGTAACTCACATCACAGCATCAAAAGAAAAGAACGCACAGCAGTATCCATGTAACCGTTGGCTATTTAATCAATCACCTCATAAAAGTCATCAAACTTCTCATTTACTTCGCTATTTTCTGCTCCTCAAATATAACATCAAACTGACTCCTCCTTTTCACATCTATTCAGCTTGTCTTACCCTGCTAGAAAGTTCCTCTGTCTATGGGGAAGAGCCATTCTTCCCCTGTTTGGCTGTGCTGCGTCATTCTGCAGGCTCCCTTTGAGTGGTAACTTCCTGGTGGGGCGTGCAATAAATCTATCCGCACTGAACCAACACTAGGGCACATCTAAGAGCCAGGTGTGGGGTACATTTTCACAACAGTGATATATTTTCACAGTCCATTCTGCAGAGTCCACTATTAAACAGTAATTAAACTTTCTCTAGTAGTGGTAAGTCAAATGCTTTTTATAACCGGCAGGTTACCACAACACAAACTGTCAAGCTTCCTAAAAGAACTTGTAGCCTTGGTGCTCGGGACAACACGACCCAGCAGGAGGCATGGGCCCAAAGCCAGCCTCCACCCCACATGGTGCACAGCTCCCTAGAAGCTAATTCCCCTCTTACCACCAGAGGATTTGGAAAAGTGGGGAAGAGCAGAGGTCAGTCCTCTGTGTCATCCCAGGCAAATTACTTCATCTTCCTGAGCCTGTTTCTTCTTCTATCCCTCATAGGATTATTCTGAGAATTAAGTTTACTAACTCCGCTTTCAGTAGAGGTACAGAGCCTCCGTGAGTAGGGTGGTGGTAATGGCAGCACAGCAAGGGGAATATACCTAAAGCCCCGGAACCGTTTTTAAAATGGTTAAAATGGAAACTTTTCTTTACATATGTTACCACAAGTTAAAAAGTCTACCTTAGGGGTTGCTGGTTCGATTCCTAGTCAGGGCACATGCCTGGGTTGCGGGCCGGGTCCCCGGTGGGGGCCGTGTGGGTGGCGGCTGCACACTGATGTTTCTCTCCCTCTCTTTCTCCTTCCCTTCTCCCCTCTCTAAAAGTAAATAAATAAAATCTTAAAAGAGAGAAAAAAAACAATTTAACTAAAAAAAAATCTACCTTAAAATACAAAGGGAAAAATCTCAAAGTGGAAGTTAATAAATAGCAAAAACGTATGAAGCATCCTATTATGTCAACTTTATTAACTGTTTAATCTAGTATTCATAAAAATCTCCTTATATTGGAAAATAATTTGTAGATTTACATAGCGGTTAAGAGCATAGATTCTGGAGCCAAATTGCCGATGTTGAAATTCTGGCTTCTCCACTTATTGTGTTACTTCCAACAAGGTATTCAACCTCTTTGAACTTCAGTTTCCTCATCCTCTGTAATCTTATGGGTAAAATGGAGATAATTATATCACTGCCTCATAGACTATTGAAAGATTAAATGAGCAAAATAGTTAAAACAGTGCTTGACACATTCTAAGAACTAGATATGTATGAAGAAAACATTTTCCAAAGGAAGAACAACATTACTTTCATTTGTAGCTAATGCACATTGTCTGCATAGGAAATATAATGGAAACTGCTGAAAAACTATTAGAATTCAATAGAGTAAAGGAATATAATATAAATGCAGAAAAATCAATTACTTTTTAATATAGTATTAATAAACATAAAATGGAGCAAAAAAGTCCATTTGCAATAACAATTACTATAAAAGAACAAGATTAAAGTTCATAAAAATATATAATACCTATCTAATATCTAAAAACAAGTTCATTTTGAAGATTTTAATACCTCGAAATAACCCAGAGACTTGGGATTTTTTAAAATTACATTAAAAAATAATTACAGGATGAGATTGCCATAGAAAATATTAAGATTTATTATGAAATTACCAAAACCAGGTCTATATCAATGGAGACAGAATACAAGAACGTTGGCATCTGAAATCAAAAAGATTAATTAGTAGGATCCAGATCCATTGGTGATTCATGTATTTGTGGGAGGGGTAGATTGTTGGAGTTCTACTGTATATCTTACACAAAAACATGCTAGGGCAGTGGATTTAAAAGTAAACAGGAAAAAATGATAGGAGAATAGCAAATACAACAGAACTTAAAAAAATAAACTTAGGATAGGAAACCCTTTTAAATCATAAATGCTAGATTGACTGCATAGTAATTCAAGATTCTCTACAATGAAGAACAAAATTTAAAAGACAAAAGGTAAATGAGAGAAAATATTTACTGTATATATAACTGGAAAAGGGTTATTACAGGTCATAAGATATAAAAGAGCTTGTACAAATAAAATAAAGCACAACTCAATAGGTAAAAACAAAAAACTAGCAAAGGTTATGAACAAGAAATTTATAGATAGTACAAGAGGACAATAGGTATTTTTGACCTGTGATATTAGTTAAAATGTAAAAGTTTGCCAACATTTACTATCAGTGAGGAGGTAGGGACATAGACATCCCACACACTGATTATATCAGGATGATAAATGCTTTTTAAAAAAGGTTTTATTTATTTGTTTTCAGAGAGAAGGGAATGGAGGGAGAAAGAGAGGGAGAGAAACAGTGATGTGTGAGAGATACATCGACTGGTTGCCTCTCACACATTCCCAACCAAGGAAGGGCCTGGCCCACAACCCAGGCATGTGCCCTGACTGGGAATCAAACTGGTGACCCTTTGGTTCGCAGGCTGGCACTGATTCCACTGCGCCATACCAGTCAGGGCAATGGTAAATGCTTTTAAGAACAATGTTGTAATATCCCTTATAGCTGAACCTGCTCAGTACCTTCCATTTAACATTTCTACTTCTGAGAATTTTTCCCAGTCAACAGTTGCACAATTGTTCCAAAGATTCATTTGAAATATTAATTTTAGTACCAGATGTAATAGCAACAAAGAGAGAATTACCTTGAGGCCCATGTTGTTTATATGGTCATTAAAAGAAATATTTATGTAACCAAACAAAAAAAGATAAAGGTAGACCTATAGTTGCTAACATGGTAAAAAGCCCAAAAGATAGAAGTGTTAATGAATAAAGCAAATTAGCATAAAACTATATATAGTATAATCTCATCTGTATAAAGTTTATATTAATACTTACTTTTATATGTAATATATATTGAAAGATGGTCAAATATGCATCCAATGATTGACAGTAATTCTTGAGGGACTTCAGTTTTTTACATTATATATTCCTGTATTTTAATTTTATATAACTCACATTGAATTGCTTTTATAGTTAGGAAAAATAATTTATTAAATACATTGGAAAAAAGAGAAATAAACCTCTTTGCTCTGAATAATCATAGAATTTATTTCAAATTTGGCTTAGGCCTAATATACCACATAGGCTGTCAGTTATATATGGACATGTTTTCTATATGAACTGTAATATAACTATTTAGAAATTATGGCATAATATTCAGCCAATTCTTTAGTTTAAAAGGGAAAAAATGAAGGTACTCTGTCATTTATCTTAATGAGGTAAATACCTAAGCCTCCCAATATTAATCATTCTTACTACAATAAATTAATTTTTTTCTTCTTATTTTGTTATCTGCAAATTTAAAATGTCTAAAAGCATATTTCCATCTAGTGCTCACAGGTAAGTATGTACAAATCTATGGCAGAATCATAGACATTTATTAGGCATTTTTAAATGACTAAAATTGCATTTTATGGAGATTAGCAGAGTCAAAACACATGATATAATAATGTAGTGATGGCTCTCATTAAATACAAAAATATTAAACAGTTGCAAATCACAAAACATTCTAGTGCAGATGTGTCTAATGAAAAGTGGCATTTGCTTTCAAATGAGATAACTAAAATAGAGCACCTGTACATATTTGATTGTTTCTTCAGGTGGATGATGCTGAAGAGCCTGACAAAACAGGGGAAAATAAAGCACCCAGTAAGTTCCAGTCCGTAGGAGTGCAAGTAGAAGAAGAGAAGTGGTGAGTCCACATGCGTTCCTCCTCTTTCGTCTTGATGTTGGCAAGTATGGTGCACGTATTTTTCCCCACGATAAACCAGTGAGGGTCAATGCTATTTTCCATTAACTTCTGGGAGCATTTAAAGGGTAAGCTTGAAATGATATTGGCTGATTTCCTTCTCTACTTTACCAGCAGAGACCACTCAGTTTAAGCTCCAGCTCGAAGAGTAGAGTAGACACATCACATTCACATACACATAGACAGTGTACAGTGCTGACGTGCTGAAAACTCTGCCTCTTCCAAAAAACGTTCCCGTTTGTCACTGCAGACTTTTTAAGAGAAGAGGACTTACCTTATTCCCTTTTCCCCCCTGCGCTTAATAATGGCTGGTGTTTAGTATGCACTCAATGAATAGTAGAGAATGAATGAATGAATGAATGAATGAGGAAGAGGAAAAAGAGAAAATTTCCTATCATTATCCTAAATCACCCAGATGATTTAGAAATCACCATTCCTTTAGAATGCTCTTTAAAATAAGCTTACTCTAGAGTCATAAGGTTTAGAAATGGGGAATTTAGAGCTTCAGAAGATCATTAGAATCCAGAAGGTATTACTGAGGTCAGTACATTTATTTTGTAAATGAAAACTTGATCCAGAGAGGTTTGTGAGTTTCTTGATCAAACTGTGAGGACCATAATGTGTGAAACTATATTTTATTGTTAATAGTACCCCCAGCTTCCAGAATTGTGCTTTTCACATAATAATATCGGTGCAACAGTTATGCTAAGAAAAAGGGCTGTTCATTATAAATCAGGACATCATCTAAACTCAGCCACTAGCTTTCTGTGTGTTAATTAGGAGGAATCAGTTAAATGTCATCCATCCACCATCTATCATCCAACCATTCAATAAATATGTATGGAATGTTTTCTATGTGCAAGGCTGCCTGTAACACATACTGAAAATCTGAAAAGAAGTCATGCATCAGTTCACGGAAGGAGTTCTATTTCAGAGCTTCCTGGTATTGACTCTGTTCTTGCATTTAAGAGGTTTTCTATGTAATTATATTTTATATAATTATATAATACAAAAAGCCCAGAAAATTGGTGTAACTCTGTTGGAAACTATTATGATAAAAATTAGCAATAGTGATGTAGCTATCCACACCCATTGACCCAGTAATCACATTAATGGAGCTATCCCGAATGAAGTTAGTCAATGGAAGGGAAACAGTTATGGAACACTATCTATTATTAAAAAATAAAAATATTAATTATCAAATGTCAAACAACAAGAGAATGAATGCCTTTGTAAATTATAGCACACCATCACCAGAGAAAATATTATACAGCTATTAAATATAACTTAATTTGTAAAGAAAATATAAAAATATGAGAAAATTTCCATGATACAATGTTAAATTAAAAAATTGAACACATATCCATGTATAATTTTCATAAACATGGACAAAGACTGAAGTGTAATCTGTAGAAATGGTAGGTTTAGAAGTGGTTTTCTTCTTTTACTCTAAAATATTTTCTTACTGTATTTACTGCAAATGTTATTAATTATTATTTTTAAGTCAACCTTTCTGACACATGTTTCTTTAGTTAAATGTTTTAGAAATTTTTTTGAAAATGTCATCTTAGAAGATATGGAAGATAAGATCTCATGGTACAGAAACACTGAGTTCTGTCCAGAAGGTATCCAGCCATATACTATGAAAAATAGAGACATTTATATTTTTAATAATATATTCATTTATTTTTAGAGAGAGGGAGGGAAAGGAAGGGAGAAAAACTTCAATGTATGGTTGCTTCTTGTGTACCCCCTACTGGGGACCTGGCCTGCAACCCAGGCATGTACCCTGACTGGGGATTGAACTGGTGACCCTTTGGTTCACAGGCCGGAGCTCAGCCCACTGAGCCACACAAGCCAGGGAAATAGAAAAATTTATTGATGAAGAAGAAACATTCTACACAGAACAGTGATGCCTCAATGCCTTCAAAGTAGGCATGTTTGGTCCACACACAGTCCTACCAATCACCACTAGCTGCCCAGTTGTATTTTCCTGAATCTCCTTCACAATCTGAAATCTCTTCCCCTTCAAACGCAATTTTAGCTTTGGGAAAAGCCAGAAGTCACAGGTTGCCAAATCTGGGCTGTAGGGGGACTGAGTCACCTGAGTGACTTGATGTTTTGCAAAAAAAAAACTCTGCATGAGATGTGATACATGAGTGGGCGCATTGTCATGAGGAAGCTACCAACCAAGGCCTTCTGAATCAACCAAATAGTTTCCACAGAGGGATGTTCAAGCTTAGCACAAAATTTGACGCAGATTCATTGCTCTACTCACTCAGTCATTTTGAATGTGGTGGCCACACAGTACACATGCTCAGGCAATGGCATCTACCACCCCCACTGACTAGCACAGTGAAGTCATCATTGTTCATGCATGTGTATCCCAGTCTAGTCTCCTTGGCTGCCAGGTTACATAGATGTTGCACAAACTCTTCTTGTTATATTAACAATGTCTGTTTCTTTCCAGACAGACCTTATATTTCTTCTTTACTCACCAGCCTGACTTGCTTGTTTTCCTCAGTGGTGTAGTGGTTAAGAACTGGTGGTCTTGATCCGGAACACCTAGGTTCAAATCCTGGCTCTGCCACATAGCAGCTGGGGGGACTTGGTCAAATAGCTAAAGTCTTTGTGCTTTATTTCCTTGTTTGTGAAAAGGATATTATCTGTGAAACAAACCACCCTGTGAAAAAGGGCAGTTTCTGATCCAGCATGTAAGGAGCTTAGAAGTCACCATTCTGTCCTAACAGGTGAAACACTGAGCAAATTGAAAAATCAACAACTCTTCTTAAATCAGTCAGAGAAGTGAAGTCACAGGGCATACCACTTCCCCCGAACCTGGAGAGACAGAGGGACAGATACAGAGAATCAGAATGACAGCTTACTAGAGTAGAACCCAGAAGCAGAACCCTCTGTGGGAACCAGTTATCAGCGCAGGAAAACCTACACTGTAGCTGACAAACTGCCGTAGGCTCAGTGTGGGTAAGTCTGGGAGTCAGAAACTTCAGAGGGACCCCTTTACACAGGGGGACTACGGAGGTCTTGTGACTTTTACCTCTCTAGGAGCTCTACCAGTTCTCCCCAGTAAATATCAAGAAAAATTCCATCCAGAGAAAGAGGGAAAGGCACTATTTTTAAATATGCCAGAATACTTGGTTATTAACAGGTCTGCTGTGGGAAGAAACTATTTTATCAGAGCCTAACCTGCTCGGGTTTCATCAGAGCCTAACTGACCGGGGGGGAAAGGAAACACTCAACCCCAGCCCCCTCTATCCATTCTGGCTCACATAAGGGGAGGAGAAGCTGAGAAGTTTCTCAGCTGTTGAGGTGCAGGGGCGCAGGATCACCAGAAGGCTGAGACCTAGTCCATCAGAGTGCTTCCTCACCTCCCCACCACACTAGGAAAGGCCTGCTCACTACAGTTCCTTTCCACAGGACATCATATCTGCACTTCAGTAATAATGTAAATAATAAGCTTACTAAAAATGTAAAAATCAAACAAACAACAAGAACAAATAACACTGCAGTTTGATGGGACTGAACCAGAGTCATTTATATGACAAGAATTATTTGAATTATCAGACCAAGAATTTTTTTTCAACTACAGTGAATATCCCAAGTGCTTTAATGGAAAAAGTAAACAGCATACAAGCATAGATGGATAATTAAACAAGGAGATGGATTCTAAGAAAGAATTAAAAAATGCTACAGATCAAAAACACTAACAGAAATGAAGGATGCCTCTGATGGCCTCATTAGTGGACTAGACACAGCTGAGGATCTCTGAGCTTGATGATGTAACAATAGAAACTTGCAAAACCGAACAAAGACAAAAAAAGACATGAAAATAATAATAACAGAATATCCAAAACCATGGTGCAATTATACAAGACATAATAAATGCATAATGAGAATACCAGAAGAACAAGAGATGTCAAGGAACAGACGTAATATTTGAGTCTGTGGTGACTGAGAATTTTCCTGAATTAAAGTCAGATACCAAAGCACAAATTCGGGAAGCTCAGAGAAGACCAAGCGGGATAAATGCTCAATATGCTTTACTTAGACATATCATACTCAAAGAAAATCAAAAGGAAAAATCTCCTGAAAGAAGCAAGAGGGGAAAACCACCTTTCTGATAGAGGGCCAAAGATAAGAATTACATGCTACTCTTCCTCAGAAACCATGCAAGTAAAGAGAGAGTGAAATAAAGTATTTAATATTTGAACCCTGACTGGTGTGGCTCAGTTGGTTGGGTGTCATCCCGCAGAGCAAAAGATCACCAGTTTGACTCCCAGTCAACGCACATGCCTAGGTTGTAGGTTTGGTCCCCCAGTCAGGGTGTGAGAGGTAACCAATTGATGTTTCTCTCTCGCATTAATGTTTCTCTCCCTCTCTTTTTCCCTGCCCCCCCTAAAAATAAATAAATAAATTCTTTTTAAAAAGTATTTAATATGCAAGAGGAAAAAAACCCATCAACCTAGGTTTCTGTACTCTGAAATTAGCCCACAAAAATGAAGGAGAAATAACATCTTCTTCAGCAAACAAAAATTGAGGAAAGTTTTTGCCAGTAGAGATTTTAGAGACAGGAGGACTTCAGAGCAAGGAAAATTATCAGGGATAATGGAGAGCATTATATAATGATAAAGGAGTCAATTCTCCAAGACATAACAATCCTTAATGACTATATCCCTAACAAGAGTGTCAGAATGTATGAGACAAAAATGATAGAACTGCAAAGAGAAATAGATGAATCCACATTATATTTAGCTGGAGCCCTGACTGGTGCGGCTCAGTGGATTGGGCATCATTCTGCAAACCACTATTACAGTTGGAGACTTCAAGACCCCTCTATCAGAAATGGATAGCTCACGTGGAGCATTCAACAAGATAGACCATAAAACTTTTCTTGTCCATAAAACTTTTATTAAAAATTTGTAGGAACTTCTGATCCAGATGGAACCATAGGTAAATATGCCCTACATCCTCACACAACTACAGCAAATATTACAACTAGAGTATAAAATAAATATCAGCTGGAATTGTCAGAAAATGGAGCTGTATGGGAGTCCAACAACCAAGGACTTAAAGATGCTCTGACTGGTGTGGCTCAGTGGACTGAGCACCAGCCTGCAAACCAAAGGGTCGCCAGTTCAATTCCCAATCAGGGCACATGCCTGGGTTGCAGGCCAAGTACCCAATAGGAGGTGTGTGAGAGGCAACCACACACTGATATTTCTTTCCCTCTTTCTCCTTTTCTTCTCCTCTCTCTGAAAATAAGTAAATAAAATATTTTTTAAATAAATAAGACACATTTACCCGGATGGGTGGGAGGGGCAGAGATGCACAGAGTGGCATGGATAGGTGGAGAGGCACAGAGAGGAGAGAGGGACAGGTGCAGAGAGACACGGAGATGCACAGAGACACACAGAGACGTGGAATGAGCAGTCCCACATCCACCTGTGGTGGATAAAAATCAGGAAGGATACCTCAGGATTGAAGGATGCCAGCCACTGACTAGACCACCCAGCCCAGGATTCCAGTGCCAGGGAGATCGGTCCCCATAACTTCTGAATGTATAAACTAGTGGGGGTTGGGGTGGTGGAAGAAACTGTAGGATTCTCAAGAGACTCCTCTTAAAAGGAACTGCAATAGACTTAGGATTCATGCAGGCTCACTCACTCTGGAATTCAGCACCAGGACAACAGGTGGAGGGCACCAGTGGCATAGGAAGAGAAATTGAAGTGTCTGTCAACAAGGCGAGTGGCAGGAGAAAGCTTCCTCCAAAGCAAAACTCCAGAGGCCAGGCAGTGGTGGTGTTCCTTCTCCAGCCCTCCCCAACACCGAGCCACAGAGCAGTGACATGGGTAGCCCCACCCAAGTGATTACTTAAGGCTCTGCCCTATACAACTTACAGGTGCTCTTTTCTACAATGGGCCATGCTACTAAGACATGGAGTCAAGCAGCTGTACCTAATACACAAAAACAAACACAGGGAAACTGCCAAAATGAGGAGACAAAGAAATATGGTCCAAATGAAAGAACAGAACATTGCCCTGGCTGGAGTGGCTCAGTGGATTGAGTGCTAGCCTGCAAACCAAAAGGTCATTTTCAATTCCCAGTCAGGGCACATGCCTGGGTTGTGGGCCAGGTCCCAGTAGGGGGCAGACTAGCAGCAACCACACATTAATGTTTCTCTCTCTCTCTTTCTCCCTCCCTTCCCCTCTCTCTAAAAATAAATAAATAAATAAAATCTTTTAAAAAATAAAGAACAGATCAAAACTCCACAAAAAAGAACTAAATGAAATGGAGATAAGCAACCTGTCAGATGCAGAGTTCAAAATACTGGTTATCAGGATGCTCAAAGAACTCACTGAGTACTTCAACAGCATGAAAAAGGCCCAAGCAGAAGTGAATGTTACATTAAGTGAAATAGAGAAAAACCTATAGGGAACCAACAGTGGAGAGGATGAGGCTGAGAATCAAATCAATGATTTGGAACATAAGGGAAAGAAAGGCATTCAATCAGAACAGCAAAAATTAAAAAAATGAGTGTGGGCTCCTCTGGGACATCTTCAAATGCACCGACATCTGAATCGTAGGGATGCCAGAAGGAGAAGAGGAAGAGCAAGAAATTGAAAACTTACTTGAAAACATAATGAAAGAAAACTTACCTAATTTGGCAAAGGAAATAGACAGACAAGTTCAGGAAATACAGAAAGCCCCAAACAAGTTGGATCCAAAGACAATCACACCAAGACACATCATAATTAAAATGCCAAAGGTTAAAGATAAAGAATCTTAAAAGCAGCAAAAGATATATATATATACAAAAGAGTTCCCATACAGCAAATTTCTCAAAAGAAACACTGCAGGCTATAAGGGACTGGCAAGAAGTATTCAAAGTGATGAAAGCAAGGACTTTCAACCTAGATTACTCTATCCAGCAAAGCTATCATTTAGAATGGAAGGGCAGATAAAGTGCTTCCCAGACAAGGTAAAACTAAAAGAGTTCCTCATCACCAATCCATTATTATATGAAATGCTAACGGGAATTATATAGAAAAAGAAGATCAAAACGATGAACATTAAAATGGCGATAAATTAACAACTATCAACAATGGAATCTAAAGAACAAACTAATCAAACAAACAGAATAGGAACAGAATCATAGATGTGGAAATAATTTGAAGGGTTATCCGTTGGGAGGAGGAAGGGGGAGAATGGGGGGAAAGCGCAGGGATTTAGAAGCACAAACTGGTAGGTACAAAATAGGGGATGTTAAGAACAGTATAGGAAATGGAGTAGCCAAAGAACTTATGTGCATGGCTCATGGACATGAAGTAAGGGAAGATTGCTGGAAGGAATGGGGGAATCAGGTTGGGAGGGCAAAGGGGGAAAATTGGGATGACTGTAATAGCATAATCAATAAAATATATTTAAAACATTTTAAAGCATAAAAATAATAAAATGTCTACTGTCGGACCACAGTGGAATTTAACTAGAAATCAGTAACAGAGAGATAACTAGAAATTCTCGCAAATATTTTAAGATTAAACAGTGTACCCCAAAATGACACATGGGTCAAAGAAGAGACAGAAATTTTAAAATTTGTGACTTAATTAAAATAAAAACAGTATTTATCAAAATTTGTGGCATGCAGCAATATTAGTATTTAGTGGGGAATTCNAAACTCCAGAAAAAGAACTAAATGAAATGGAGATAAGCAACCTGTCAGATGCAGAGTTCAAAATACTGGTTATCAGGATGCTCAAAGAACTCACTGAGTACTTCAACAGCATGAAAAAGGCCCAAGCAGAAGTGAATGTTACATTAAGTGAAATAGAGAAAAACCTATAGGGAACCAACAGTGGAGAGGATGAGGCTGAGAATCAAATCAATGATTTGGAACATAAGGGAAAGAAAGGCATTCAATCAGAACAGCAAAAATTAAAAAAATGAGTGTGGGCTCCTCTGGGACATCTTCAAATGCACCGACATCTGAATCGTAGGGATGCCAGAAGGAGAAGAGGAAGAGCAAGAAATTGAAAACTTACTTGAAAACATAATGAAAGAAAACTTACCTAATTTGGCAAAGGAAATAGACAGACAAGTTCAGGAAATACAGAAAGCCCCAAACAAGTTGGATCCAAAGACAATCACACCAAGACACATCATAATTAAATTGCCAAAGGTTAAAGATAAAGAATCTTAAAAGCAGCAAAAGATATATATATATATAGTTATATATAGTTATATACAAAAGAGTTCCCATACAGCAAATTTCTCAAAAGAAACACTGCCGGCTATAAGGGACTGGCAAGAAGTATTCAAAGTGATGAAAAGCCAGGACTTTCAACCTAGATTACTCTATCTAGCAAAGCTATCATTTAGAATGGAAGGGCAGATAAAGTGCTTCCCAGACAAGGTAAAACTAAAAGAGTGCCTCATCACCAATCCATTATTATATGAAATGCTAACGGGAATTATATAGAAAAAGAAGATCAAAACAATGAACATTAAAATGGCGATAAATTAACAACTATCAACAATGGAATCTAAACAACAAACTAATCAAACAAACAGAACAGGAACAGAATCATAGATGTGGAAATAATTTGAAGGGTTATCAGTTGGGAGGAGGAAGGGGGAGAATGGGGGGAAAGCGCAGGGATTTAGAAGCACAAATTGGTAGGTACAAAATAGAGGATGTTAAGAACAGTATAGGAAATGGAGTAGCCAAAGAACTTATATGCATAACCCATGGACATGAAGTAAGGGAAGATTGCTGGAAGGAATCGGGGAATCAGGTTGGGAGGGCAAAGGGGGAAAATTGGGATGACTGTAATAGCATAATCAATAAAATATATTTAAAACATTTTAAAGCAGAAAAATAATAAAATGTCTACTGTCAGACCACAGTGGAATTTAACTAGAAATCAGTAACAGAGAGATAACTAGAAATTCTCGCAAATATTTTAAGATTAGACAGTGTACCCCCAAATGACACATGGGTCAAAGAAGAGACAGAAATTTTAAAATTTGTGAATTAATGAAAATAAAAACAGTATTTATCAAAATTTGTGGCATGCAGCAATATTAGTAGTTAGTGGGGAATTCATAGTAATAAATGAACTGTACTTAATGTGAGAAACTTGAAGTTTTCTTGCTAAAATCAGGATCAAGGCAAGGACGTTTCCCCTTACTGCTTTTCAATATTGTACAGGAAGTCCTACTTAATGCAGTAAGACTGACAAAGGAAATAAGCATACAGACTGAAAAGGAACAAAAGACTTTGTTCTCAGAAGACATGATCATCTATGTAGAAAATACAAGAGAATAAAAAAAATAAAACTCTTGGAACTAATAAATAATTAGAGCAAGGTTTCAGAATACAGGGCAAATATACAAAAGTCATTAATTTCCTATATACCAGCAATAAACAAGTGGAATTTGAATTAAAAACACATTACTGCTCTGGTCAGTGTGCTCTGTTGGCTGGAGAGTCATTCTGCGTACCAAGAGGTTGCCAGTTGGATTCCCAGTCAGGGCACATGCTTGGTCTGTGGGCTCGATCCCCCATCAGTGCATGTATGGGAGGCAGCTGATTGCTGTTTCTCTTTCACATTGATGTCCCTCTCTCTTTCTCTTCCTCTATTTCCCCTCCACCCTTACCCTCTCTAAAAATTCATGAACGTGTCTTTGAATGATAATTTAAAAAAATACCAGTGGGTTCTGAAACTTTTTTTAAATAAAATAAAATAAAAACACATTACCATTTACAACCCCAACATGAAATACTTAAGAATAAATCTAACAATATATGTATAATAGCTACCTGATGGAAACTATAAAATTCTGATGAAAATATCAACAAAGAACTTAAAAAATGAAGAGATACTTCATTTTTATGAATAGGATCAATCAATATTGTCAAGATATTATGTCTTCTTAACTTAATCTATAGATTCAATGCAATCCCAATCAAAATGCTGGCAAGTTATTCTGTAGATATCAAAAGACAGATTCTAAAATTTGTATGAATGCCCTGGCTGGTGTGGCTCAGTTAATGAAATGTTGGCCTGTGGATCAAACGTTGGCCTGTGAACCAAACGGTTGCTGTTCAATTCCCACTCGGGGCACATGTCTGAGTTGTGGGTCAGGTCCCCAGTTGGGGGCACGTGAAAAGCAACCACACATTGATGTTTCTTTCCCTCCCTTCTCTAAAAATAAATAAATAAAATATTTTAAAAAAATAAATAAATAAAATTTATATGGAAAGACAAAGGACAATAAAGCTAACACAATAATGAAGGGGAAGGAAAGGTCAGACTGACACTCTCAACCTCAATACTTTCTGTAAAGTTTCAGTAATCAAGATAGTGTGGTATTTATTGGTGAAAGAACAGACAAATAAATCAATGAAACACAGTAGACAATGCAAAAATAATCTCCCATAAATACAGTAAATTTTTCCTTGACAGAGGAGCACAGGTAATACAACGAAGAAAAAAGATTTTTCTTTTTCAACAAATGATGCTGGAAAACTAAACATCCACATTTGAAAAAAAGAATCTAAACACAGACCTTACACCCTTCACAAAAATTAACTCAAAATGGATTACAGTTCTAAATGTAAAACACAAAACTATAAAACTCCTAGAAGACAACATAGGAGAAAATCTAGATACCCTTAGGTACTATGATGACCTTAGATATAATGCCAAAGTCACAGTTCTCAAAGGAAATAGTGGATAAGCCGGACTTCATTAAAATTTAAAATGTCTCTGCAAAAGGCAATGTCAAGAAAATAAGAAGACAGCACTGACAGGTGTGGCTCAGTCGGTTGAGCATTGTCCAGCAAAGCGAAATGTCACAGTCAGGGTAAGAGTCTGGGATACAGGTTCAGTTCCCAGTAGGACACATATGAGAGGCAATCGATTGATGTTATCTTTCAGCTCAATGTTTCTCTCCCTTTCTCCCTCCCTTCCTCTCTTCTGAAAAGTAAATAAATAGAAATCTTTAAAAATAAAAGAGAATAAGAAGACAAATCACACACTGGGAGAAAATATTTGCAAAACACGCACCTAATAAAGGGTTGTGACACAGAATCCTTAAAACTCAACAATATGAAAATGAGCAACCTGATTTAAAAACAGGCAAAACACCTTACCAGACCCCTCACCTAAGGAAATGCGCAGATATCAAGTAAGCATATGAAAAGATGCTCCATATCACACATCATCAGGGAATTGCAAATTAAAACAACAATGAGACACCACTACTCACCTATTAAAATGGCCAAAATCCAAAATATTGACAACATCAAGTGGTGAGAATGTAGAGAAATATTAATTATCATTCACTGTTGGTGGTAATGCAAAATGGTACAGGCGCTTTCAGAGACAGTTTGGTGCTTTCTTACAAAAATAAAAATATTCTTATCATATGGTCCAGTAATTGCACTCCTTGATATTTACTCAAGGAAACTGAAAACTCATGTCTAAGCGAAAACTTGCCCACAGATGTTTAGAGCAGCTTTAGCCATAATTGCCAAAACTCAGAAGCAACAAAGATGTCATCAGTAGGTGAATAACAATATAATATTATTCAGCATTTAAAAAGAAATGAGTTATCAAGCCATGAAAAGACATGCAGGAAAATTAAATGTGTACGCCTAAGTGAAAGAAGCCAATCTACAAGGGCTACCTACTGCTATGTAATTTCAAGCGTATGACATTCCAGAAAAGGCAAAACTATGGAAGTAAAATTGTGGTTCTCAGGGATTGGCGAAGGAGGGATAGATATGCAGAGCACAGGGATTTTTAGGGTTGTAAAACTATTCTGTTATACTAAAGTGATGGCCTCATCTATGGTATGTGAATGTATGTCATTACACAGCTGTCAAAGTCCATAGAATGTACCACACCAAGACTGAACTTGAATGAATCTGCGGTTTTGTGTAATAATGGTGTGTCGGTGCAGGTTCACTGATTGCAGCAAATGGTCCACTTTGGTTGGGGGTGTTGGTAGTGGAGAGGAGAGGGCAAAGTATATGGGGGATTGTTCAGTGTTGCTGTGAAACCAAAACCGCTCTAAAAAATAAAATTTATTAATTAAAAAATGTGGGGCCCTGGCTGGTGTGGCTCAGTGGATTGAGCACGGGCCTGCAAACTACATGATTGCGGTTCGATTCCCAGTCAGGGCACATGCCTGGGTTGCAGGCCAGTTCCCAGCAGGGGACTCATAAGAGGCAACCGTACATTGATATTTCTCTCCCTCTCTCCTTCCCTCCCCCTCTAAAGATAAATAAATAAAATCTTTTAAAAAATGTGGGAGGGTAGACAATTTTAACCTCAGGGTGTTTTCCTGGGAGTGTGTTGTTTCATGTATGTAAAACTTTAGAAAAACACCTGACCTAAAAGAAGTTCTGTATGAATGTTTTTGATTCCATTATGTACCAAAATAGAATCTCTCTACAGATTGAAACCCCAAGAAAGAAATACCATCTTTTCCCATCTTTTCTTTAAAAATAAGAGAAAATAACCTCAATTTTTACATTTTAATTCAATTGAGTTACATTCAATTAATGTAAATGTTTACATTAATTTGGTCATTTCTCTTACCAAATTAATGCCCTGACATCGGCCCAGCAACCGGAATGTGAAATATTGCATTATTTGGCCAGAACTAAGAGCAACCCAAAAACTTCAAATGAGCCACTTTTACCATGTTATTGAAAAGTGGAACATTGAATGAATTACTGAAGTTTGTGGGATGGTTAGTTCCTCAGTAAACTGAGTAATTTATTTAAAATTCAATCTCCAAAAGGTTAGCAGACCTAGTTTTGGTGCTTAACTTTCTAAAATATACCCTTCTTCAAAGGTCACTTTATAGTTAACCTCTGTAAAGTAAATATGATTTTAAATTGATGTTAATGACTGTTTCCAACCTCTTCGGAAGAAATCCATTGTCAAACAGTCAGGGATTACTTATATCTTCTGTCTCTAATTATAATTCTTTTTATAATTTTGCTGGTAGTAATTCATTTAGATAGAATCTTAAAAAGCAAAATTGGGCAGATAAAATTACCTAATGACAGACAGGTGATTTTTTAAATAATTTACTGATAAAGCTGAGACTGTTGTTTTTCCTATAAATGCCCAATACCATTCATCTCTTCCTTGCCAAAATAAACAGACCGATACCCAACAGTAACAGAAAGTGAGAGAAAGTAAACAGAGCCAGAGAAACAGAGTACAAAAAGAGGAAGAGGAAGACTCCTAAGAGGCCAAGAGACTCATTATCACCTTTTGAATTTGCCACAATTTAGGAACCAAAACTAACATAGCAAAGTCCACCTGCCTGATTTGTCTGTTAAAGGGTAGACTTGTAAACATAGGGTGCTCTTCAGTGTTCCAAATCAAAACAAAAGCTGATAACTCATTAGCAAAAAGTAAAATGCACTGGGTAACTAACTGATCTGCTTCAAGAAAAGGGATCAAAATAAGTATTACGAATGCCATTGATAGCAAATGTGCCTCGTTCACTCTCCATGGCTGCCTTCTGGTGGGGCCGCCTACAGAGGTACTTTAAACGCCACGGCAGCTCCAAGCCAGGGACGATGAACGTGACTGGTTTTGAAACAATACTGCATATCTTAAGCCCATGAAGAAACTCCTCATCTCCATCAAACATTAGCTATCTTTCCTCAATTCCTGTTTCACAGGTTGGCTTGCAGCACTGTTTGATGGAATCCACGGGTGACACGAAGAACTGACGCTAAACAAAGGGGGCAAATCTGGCCACCCCCTCCCCCAGGAATACTCCCCTGGGTCCTGGTTCTCTATCCCAGTGTCTCCTAGCATCCTGTATCCATTCTTTCTCGTCCTTTTGAAGACCCCAGCAATTTGCATGAGGGCTTCTTGTCTTTCAAGCTGAAAATTAATAGATCTAGTAAACTAATCTTCTCTATTTGCTAAGGTGAGAAAGCTAAGAGCTCCCCCCCCCCATCTCCCCTTTTCTTCTACATAACAATTGTATTTCAACAGTGGTAAAAACTAAACTTCTTGAATTAGCCAATTAGTGAGTGACTCTAAGACTGTAAGTGTGGACACAAAGAAGAAAATATTATCATTTTCATTATAAAAACAGTATTCAAATTTACTTGGAAGAAAACATGCAGCAGCATAATAACAGTTTATAATTCTCTGATGGGCTTTAGAGTAATAAAAAACTGGTTATGTATGTGTTCATGTATAAATACATATTCTTATTCAGCCCTGGCTGATGTAGCTCAGTGGATTGAGCATGGGCCTGCGAACCAGAGGATCGCGGTTTGATTCCCAGTTAGGACACATGCCTGGGTTGCAGGCCAGTTCCCAGCAGGGGACACATGAGAAGCAGCCATACATTGAGGTTTCTCTCCCTCTCGCCTTTCCTTCCCCTCTAAAGATAAATAAATAAAATAAAATAAATATATATATATATTCTTATTCAGTATCATCTATCTTTTCTATAATTGAATAATTAATGATAAGAAAAGTAATGTAGTATTTATATTATGAAAATTTATAAAATACAGAAATAAAATAAAGTCCCTCATAATCCTATCCATTAACCATGAACTAATATAGGGGTATATAGTTTTACCCCTACTTTTTCCAGGAACATTTTATTTTATTTTATTTTTGTGTTTATTACAAAAATAAAGCAAAACCATCAAACTTCCCTGTACAATGTGTTTCTGATCCTTTTTTTTTCATAAAAGTTAAGCAAACACAGCTAAGGTATTTGATTTCACACTGTTTAAAAGAATTTCCTAACTTCAAAATTATTGATACAAAGATACTTTTTAGAATATCAAACTGTTGTTGAATCTCACTCTATAGTGATACTCTTTGAGGCTGCCCAGATTGATTTTAAAACCTTCTACTTAGGAGGGTAGGACTGAGGGTGGGAGGTGGGAACGGGTGGGGCTGGGGGAAGTGGTCAGGGGAAAATGTACTGGAGCAACATTAAATAATTCATTCATTCATTCATTCATTAAAAAATAAAACCTTCCCCTTAGAAGTTAAGTAATCTTGGACAAGTATCTTAATATATGAACAAAAATTACATGTATCCCAAAGGTAGTTAAAAGAGATAAATGAAATAAGAAAATAATATACTTAGTCCAGTATCTGGTCCTAGGGAGAATGGAATAAAAGCAAGTAATAATATTAGTAATAGTATTGAAGCAACATTTGTTTTTCATTTAAATTTTTTTTATTTTTCAATTACAGTTTATTTTCATATTGTTATGCATTGGTTTCAGATATACAGCATAGTGGTTAGACAATCATATACTTTACAAAGTGTTTCCCCTGATATTTCCAGTATCTACCTGACACCATACATAGTTATTACAGTATTATTCACTATGTATCCTATGTTGTAAACGTCCTCATGACTATTCTGTAACTACAAGTTTGTACTTCTTAATCCTTTCAGCTCTTTCACCCAGTTTCCCAGCGCCCCTCCCAGTCGGCATCTACTAGTCTATTTTCTGTGTCTATGAGTCTCTTTTTATGTTGCTTGTTCATTTATTTTTTATTTCATATATAAGTGAAATCACATCTTTGTCTTTCTGTGACTTACTTCACTGAACAGAATACCTTCTAGGCCTATGTATATACTGTTACACGTGGTAAGAAGCCATTCTTTTACATGGCTAATATTCCATTGTATTTATGTACTATCACTTTTTAAAAATGTTTTATTGATTATGTTATTATAATTGTCTCATTTTTTTCTCCCCTTTATCCCCCTCTGCCACCACATTTCTCCCACCACATTCCCCCACCTTAGTTCATGTCCGTGGGTCATACATATAAGTTCTTTTGCTTCTCCATTTCCCATACCATTCTTAACCTCCCCCTGTCTATTTTTTACCAACCATTTCTGTTTCTTATTTTCCGTACCTTTTCCTCATTCTCCCTGCTCCCCCACCCCACTGATAATCCTCTGTGATTGTGATCTCTATTTCTGTGAATCTCTTCCTGTTCTAATTGTTTGCTTAGTTTGTTTTTCTTTTTGTTATTTTTTTTTAGGTTCAGTTGTTTATAGTTTTGAGTTTCTTGTCATTCTACTGTTGGCATTTTTTATCTTTTTCTTTTTCTTAAATAAGTCCCTTTAACATTTCATAAAATAAGGGCTTGGTGATGATGAACTTCTTTAACTTGACCTTATCTGGGAAGCACTTTACCTGTCCTTCCATTTTAAAAGATAGCTTTGCTGGATAGAGTAATCCTAGATGTAGGTCCTTATTTTCCTGACTTTGAATACTTTTTTCCAGCCCCTTCTTGCCATCAAGGTTTCTTTTGAGAACTCAGCTGATAGCCTTATGGGAACTCCTTTGTAGGTAACTGTCTCCTTTCCTCTTGCTGCTTTTAAGATTCTCTCCTTATCTTTAATCTTGGGTAGCTTAATGATGATGTGCCTTGGTGTGTTCCTCCTTGGGTCCACCTTCTTTGGGACTCTGAGCTTCCTGGACTTCCTGGAAGTCTGTTTCCTTTGCCATATTTAGGAAGTTCTCTTTCATCAATTGTTCAAATAAGTTTTCCATTTCTTGCTCTTCCTCTTCTCCTTCTGGTACCCCTATGATTCAGATGTTGGAACATTTAAAGTTGTCCTGGACATTCCTAAGCCTCTCCTCATTTTTTTGAATTCTTGTTTCTTCATTCTGTTCTGGCCAAATACTTATTTCTTCCTTCTGCTCCAAACCGTTGGTTTGAGTCCCAGTTTCCTTCCTGTCACTGTTGGTAGCCTGTATATTTTCCTTTATTTCACGTTTCATAGCCTTCACTTTTTCCTCTATTTTGCGACCATGTTCAACCAATTCTGTGAACCTCTTGATTACCAGTGTTTTGAACTCTGCATCTGATAGTTTGACTATCTCTTCATCACTTAGTTGTATTTTTTCTGCAGTTTTGATCTGTTCTCTCATTCGGACTGTATTTTTTTGTCCTGGTGTACCTGTTATGTAGTAAGGGACAGAGCCTTAGGTGTTCACCAGGGCAGGGCAACCCACTTCACTGCTATATGACGCTATATGTGGGGGAGGGGTCTGGGAAAAAACAATGCCACTTGCTCAGTTCTTGGTTGGCTTTCAGTCACTTCCTCCACTACCCGCAAGCAAATTGGGCCCTTCTGGTGCTGATTCCCAGGTGGGTGGGCTTGTGTTGGTTCTAGGACCCTGTAAGCCTCTCCAGTGAACTCTCCTGTGAGGCTGGGAGTTTCTCCTGCGGCCTTAACCCCCACAGGTTTTTTTTCAGTCAGAGGTTTTGAGGCTTTATTTCCCTGCTCTGGAACCCTGGGTTGCCCAGTCTATCTCACTCCCAAGTTGTTCCTCCCAGTTTAGCCGCACATACATATGGGACTGCCCAGTCCTCCAGCCACCGCCTCTCCGAGAGTCCTCTCTGCCCTGGCTGCCTGTCTCCATCCCTCCTACCAGTCTTGATAAATGTTTCTTCTTTAACTCCTTCATCATCAAACTTCCGTACAGTTCAATTTTCTGACAGTTGTGGTTATTTTTTGTTTTTAAATTTGTTGTTGTCCTTCTTTTGGTTGTGTAAGGAGGCAGAGTATTATCTACGTATGCCTCCATCTTGGCTGGAAGTTGACACTTTTTTATACACTTGTCTATTGATGGTCACTTGGTCTGCTTCAATATCTTAGCTATTGTAAGTAATGCTGCAATGAACATAGGAGTGCATATATTCTTTTGAATTAGTGTTTTGGGGATAAATACCCAGAAGTGGAATTGCTGAGCATAAGACAATTCTGTTTTTAATACTTTGAAGAAACTCCATACTGTTTTCAATAATGGTTGCATTCCCAGGAAATTTCAAACGTTGTTGGAATCATCCTATGTACAAAACTTAGTAATATTTTAAAAACAAACTAATATTATAGCAAACGCTATCTCATTATTAAAAAATTATAACAAATAGTTATTTTAATGACTATGCCATGTTTTAAAATATAGATGGACCATAATTCACTTCCCCTTTCTTCTATTGTTGAACAGCTACACTATTTCTAGATTGACTTTTAATTCAAAATAATGAAAAAATACACACATCTACAACATCTCTGAGGCCTTCTCTGAAGGCCTATCTCTGAAACTGCATGATAGTGGAGGGATTTCTGTTCTGTTTTGGCACACATTGCCAAGGATAAAGAGAACAGGACAGGGAAAACACACACACACAGAGCCAGTGTTGAAATCTGGATGGCAGATAGACAAGTGATAACCTACTTAGCTAACCAGAGAAACTGAATCTAAAGCCATTGATGCAGAAATCCAAGAGGTAATTTGATTTAATTTTTAGAACCCACAAAAGGCATTAAGTCTTAAGTGAGCTTTAGGTTTTTTGTAGATGCCCTTTATTTACTTGAGAAAGTTCCTTTCTATTCCCAGGTTTTTGAGAATTATGATCAGGAATTGATGTTGGGTTTTGTAAAATGCTTCTTTTTGCATGTATTGAGAAGTCACAAGGTTTTCATTTTACACTGTTGATACGATGGATTGATTGCATTGATTGATATTTTTAAATTATGGTAAAGTACATATAACATAAAACTTACTATTTTAAGCATACTATTAAGTAACTTTAAGAAATTTACAATATTGTGCTACTATCACCACTTTCTAGTTCCAAAATATTTTTATCATTGTGAACAGCAATCTCATACACATGTGGTAAAGTTTTTTTTGTTTGTTTTGGGTTCTTTTTTTTAAGAGAGAGGGGCGGGGAGGGAGAAAGAGAGGGAAGAAAACATCAATGTGTGAGAGAAACATCGATGGATGTTTTCTTACCTACTTCTCACACATGCTCCAAAAGGAGACCAGGCCTGCAACCCAGGAATGTACCCCAACTGGGAATCGAACTGGTGACCTTCCACTCTGCCAGACAATGCTCAACGAACTGAGCCACACAGGTCAGGGTCATGTGGGAAAACTTTTACTACAAATTCAATTTCTCTAACAGAGGACTATTCAGATCATTGATTTCTTTTTTATGGTTTTATTTATTAATTTTCAGAGAGAGGAGAAGGGAGGGAGAAAGAGAAGGACAGAAACGTAGATGTCTGAGAGAAACATCAATTTGTTGCCTTTCGCAAGCCCCCAACTGGGGACCTGGCCCACAACCCAGGCATGTGCCCTGACAGGGAACCCAACTGGCGACCTTTTTGTTCACAGGCCAGTGCTCAATCCACTGAGCCACACCAGCCAAGGCTGGATCGTTGATTTCTTATTGCTTGAGTCTTGGTATTTGTGTCCTTCAAGGAATTTGTCTAATTTATCTAAGTTATTTGATTTTTTGGTATAAAGTTATTTATAATATTCCTTGAACATCATTTTAGCCCTGGCCAGTGTGACTCAGTTGGTTCAAGTGTCTTCCCATAACTGAAATTATCTTCGCATTTAATTATCTTTAAATTTATATAATAAGAATATAAGTCTTATATTTATCCACAAAGTTATGATTTCCAGTGTTTTTCATTCCCTTGCACATTCCATTTTGCATCATTTTCCTTCTGCTTGAAGAAATTAAAAAAAAACTATTCTTAGAGTGGATCTCTACTCATGATGAATTCTTTCAGTTTGGGGGCATTGAAAAAGTCTTTATTTTGTCATCATTTAAAAAAGGTCTTTCTGCTGCATATGGCACTGTAACTCATCAGATTTTTCTTTCAAAGAGGAATAAAGATTCCCCATGCACTGAACGTAGTAAATGCTCTGTGGGGACCCTGTGCAGATCTCTGGTGTTTTCTCTGCACAGTTCTTGCCTCTGCCACACTCTGCCTTGCAAACTCCAGCTGCACTGCCTTCCTCAAACTTCCAGTGATGTCTCATCAAGTCAGGGAGACCACTGGCTCCACAAGGGGGACCACTCCCTGTGCTTTGTCCTGGAACTTGCCCCAGTCAACAATGAGGTCCAATCATAGACTTCATCTGTCCCACAGTTTTCATTGTCTGATGTCCAGTGGTTTAAAGGCAGTTGTTTCATATATTTTGCCAGTTTTTTGAGTTGTTTCAGATAGAAGAGTAAATTCAGTCATTCTTACCCCATTTTGGCAGAAGCACAAGTCATCCATATAGATTTTATCTGGCCTTAACAGGGGCGGGTCCTGTTATCTAGCACTGTCTGACTTGGAAGGTCATGAAATGTATTGTAGTCACAGGGGGATAGAAAGGATCACTCTAGTCAAGAAATTTACACTGAAAACATTCACCTTTTTGTCTCTAGATCTGAGAATAGGATACAATTAACATTAGAACCTTTTTTGGTGTAAGTTCACTGATTCAACATTCCAACAGGGTTTCCTCAATTTTCAATTAAGATTATGCATAGATGGAGATTCTTAGCTGAGGTCCAGGCCCAGTCTCCTGTTGTTGCCATCTTCCTTGAGTTGCCATATTGCTGTCACAATCTCTAGTTCAGCCACAAGAGGTAAGTGTGGGCTGCGCTTATCTCTTATGTCTGAACTAGATCACAACTCAGCTTTCACAAGGTTAGATATTGATGATATATTTTTTATTTCCTTTTATTTATTTTTAAATATATTTTATTGATTATACCTTTACAGTTGTTCTATTCCCCCCCTTCATTCCCCTCCATCCTGAACACCCCCTCCCCCACCATTCTCCCCCTTAGTTTATGACCACGTGTCTCAAGTTCTTTAGATTCTATATTTCCCCCACTATTCTCACCCTCCCCCCTTTCTACTTTCTACCTACTGTCGGTGCTATTTTCTGTACCTTCTCCCTGCTTCTCCTCCTCCCATTCCCCTGTTGTTAACCCTCCATGTNAACTTGACCTTATCTGAGAAGCACTTTATCTGTCCTTCCATTCTAAATGAAAGTTTTGCTGGATAAAGCAATCTTGGCTGTAGGTCTTTGGATTTCATGACTTGGAATACTTCTTTCCAGCCCCTTCTTGCCTGTAAGGTCTCTTTTGAGAAATCAGCTGACAGTCTGATGGGTACTCCTTTGTAGGTGACTGTCCCCTTATCCCTTGATGCTTCTAGGATTCTCTCCTTCATTTTGGTCTTGGCTAATGTAATTATGATGTGCTTTGGTGTGTTCCTTCTTGGGTCCCACTTGTTTGGGACTCCCTGAGCTTCCTAGATTTCCTGGAAGTCTATTTCCTTTGCCAGACTGGGGAAGTTCTCCTTTATTATTTGTTCAAATAAGTTTTCCACTTGTTGCTCTTTCTCTTCCCCTCTGGTACCCCTCTAATTTGGATGTTGGAACGTTTAAAGATGTCCTGGAGGTTCCTAAGCCTCTCCTCATTTTTTCGAATTCTTGTTTCTTCATTCTTTTCTGGTTGGATGTTTCATTCTTCCTTCTGGTCCATTCCATTGATTTGAGTCCCAGTTTCCTTTCCATCACTATTGGTTTCCTGTGCATTTCCCTTCATTTCAATTAGTTTAGCCTTCATATGTTCCTCTAGTTTATGACTATAATCAACCAGTTCTGTGAGCATCCTGATGACCAGTATTTTGAACTGTGCATCTGAGAGGCTGGCTATTTCTTGGTTGCTTAGAGTTATCAGCTCTGGGGCTTTGAGTTCTTGCGCCATCTTTTGGGCTGTTCGTGCCTGTTACATATGAGGGGCGGAGCCCTAGGTCTTCACCAGGGCGGGGCAACTCAGTGGCTGGGTTGTGACGCTGTATGTGGGGGCGGGGTCAAAGAGGACCAATGGCAGTCCCATCTGCTGCCTCCTGCCGCTGCTGCTGCGCAGATGCCACCGTCACTGGGCCCGCGCGTTCTGTCCCACTGCACTCGAAGGTGCAACCACGGTCAGCCCTCCACCAATGGGTTCGCCAGCTGGGGCCTGCGCAGTCCGTCTCACTGTGCGCGAATGTGCGACCTCAGTCAGTCTGCCCCGAACCTGACCGGGTCTGTGCTGCCTGCGTGTCTGGGTCGGGGGATCTTTCCTGCCCGACCCTGCTCCGCTGCTGGCTCCACCCCTCTTACCATCCCAGTTGAACGGTTCCGTTGTTGTTGGACTTCCATATAGTTCAATTCTCTGTTCTTTAGCTGTGTCTTTGTTTACTAAACCTTTGTTGTATTCAAACTTGGTTGTGGGAGAAGGCACAGTGTTTCCACCTATGCCTCCATCTTGGTGGAAGTCCTTGATATATTTTAGAAAAACTTATAAAGCAACAATTTTTTATTTTCACAACCAAAAGTATTAAGGGAAGGTAGAAGTTTTGAAATTATATATTTTTTAACATTGTCAAATTAACAAACTGAGATCTGTTTTTAGTGGTCTTACAGCAATTTTCTAGAAAGGAAGGTCCAGAGTGTCGGGGGTGGGGTGGTATATGTATATTTAATATTTTCATCCATCTTTATAAAGGACTGCTTAACTGCCTAGAATCTATCTAGAGATCATCTATGTGAGATGTTGTGGTGCAGTAATGACAATTTACCTTCAGCATCCAGAAAATTAGGGAAGAAAGCTTTAACTGGAATAAATGGGTAGTAAATTACTCTGTGACTTCTTTTATACCTTCAACAACTCCCTCACCCGACCATTCCTTGTGAAATAGGTGAAATTAGGTAATAGTAAATGTCTGCAGTAGGATCTGTGTGTTGGGAGATGTATATGCAAGGGAAGGCCAAGATCCCTTCATTTATATCGATGTGATGGGAATGGGAGCAGATGGATATTTTGCTGATTTGCATAAAAGCCTCTGGTCTTTCTTATCTCCAGTTGGTAGAGCCATCTCCTCCTCTCCTTGTACACCTTTTGTATATTACATAATAGTGCATAGACCTCCAAGAAACACTTAATGCTGGGGTGGGGTTGGCAGGGTGGGGGGTAATGCTGACATCGAAATACGCTTGCGAATGACGCCTACCGTTTCAGCAAGTCAGTGAGTGCACAGGCTGAGGCCCACGTGTTGAAGGAAGGCACCAGAAATCTATTATGAGTACTGCTCTCCATATCTAGAAACAAATGCCTCTGTGAATGAGATTGTTATACTTTCATCACCCAAATTACTTCTATTTCTATAAAACTCTGAGTTCTAAAAATCGTCCTTGCCTCACACATTCAACTTTACAGCCTTATAACTAGGTGGAACAAGTGTGTGGAGAGGTAGGTACCATTATTTTCTTTTTTATCAAATGTCAACTACTACAAATGATCTTTTTTTATTGTAAATGACTTAAGTATGTTAACTTCAGGCTTCTAGTAATTTGTGCTTTTTCAACTAGGCAGGACATTAAAACAAAAAGCCAAAATTGAGACAGCATTTTCTGACAGCCAGTTCAGGGAACACAGACTTGGAAAGACCTTTGGCAGTCAAAAAACATACCTCCTTTGCCAGCTCAGAAGCTTTGGATCAATCCCCACTCCTCACAGTTTACTTGGAGTACTGCGTAGTCTAGTACCCATTATTGATTTTATATTTGGCAAACAACCTCTTTTCTTTGCCAAGTTAACAATACCATCATCTAGCCAGATAGTTTTTTGCAGTACACCTCAGTTTTAAAGGTGTGGCATTCGTTGTGTTTCAAATTTCAAAAGCCTGAAACTTGGCATAATTCTCGACATGCCTCATACACTCTTTTGTTCTTTCTTTCTTTCTTTCTTTCTTTCTTTCTTTCTTTCTTTCTTTCTTTCTCCTTCTTTCCTTCCTTCCTTACTTCCTCTCTTTCCTCCTTTTGTCTGTCTTTCTATCTTTTCTTTTTTTTAAGATTTTATTTCTTTATCTTTAGAGAAGAAGGGAAGGAGAGAGGAAGAGAAATATCAATGTATGGTTGCCTCTCATGCATCCCCTGCTGGGAACTGGCCTGCAACCCAGGCATGTGCCCTGACTGGGAATTGAACCACCATTTTTTGGTTCGCGGGCCTGTGCTCAATCCAGTGAGCCACACCAGCTAGGGCCTTTCTGTCTTTTCTACCTCCCTCTCCTTCTTTCTTTTTTTTTTTTACATGTTTTTCAAGATAATTTAATTTACAGAAAGGAAACCGAGCATTTAACTCACAGGCCTATGGCCTTCATTTGACCCTAAAATAAGACCACAATAAAAGAGAATTGTGAGTGAGACCTGTCAGGCTTTTAGTTACCTGAGGGCAATAGTCAAGGAGTGACCTAATATCCTGGTTGCTAAGGGAAAGCAGTTCCTCCTGCTGCACACAGTCAGTTCACGGATGTACTGCTGAGACTTCTAAGTGAGGTTTTATGGTGACACCTCATCACTGTACTAGCACCTGCCCAGCTGGCACCAAAAGGAGGTTGGCAACAATGCTGGGTCCTCTCTGAATCTATTAGATGCTAACAAGCCCACTGTGGTTGTTTTCCATTTCCTCCCTTTTTTAAAATATATTTTATTGATTATACCTTTATAGTTGTTCTATTCCCCTCCTTCATTCCCCTCCACCCTGCACACCCCCTCCCCCACCCTTCCCCCCTTTAGTTTATGACCACGTGTCTCAAGTTCTTTAGATTCTAGATTTCCCATACTGTCCTTACCCTCCCCCTATCTCTTTTCTACCTACTGTCTATGCTATTTTCTGTACCTCTCCCCCCTTCTCCTCCTCCCACTCCCCTGTTGCTAACCCTCCATGTGATCTTCATTTCTATGGTTCCACTCCTGATCTAGCTGTCCTCTTGGTTTGCTTTTGTTTTAGGTGTGGTTGTTAATAACTGTGAGTTTGCTGTCCTTTCACTGTTCATATTTTTCATCTTCTTTTTCTTAGATAAGTCCCTTTAGCATTTCATATAATAAGGGCTTGGTGATGATGAACTCCTTGAATTTGATCTTATCTGAGAAGCACTTTATCTGCCCTTCCATTCTAAATGAAAGCTTTGCTGTATAAAGCAATCTTGGATGTAGGTCTTTGGATTTTATGACTTGGAATACTTCTTGCCGGCCTCTTCTTGCCCGTATGGTCTCTTTTGAGAAATCTGCTGACAGTCTGATGGGAACTCCTTTGTAGGTGACTGTCCCCTTATCTCTTGCTGCAAATATATTTCAATTATGTGGAGTAGAGAGAGTCTCTGTGTTGAAAACTTATTCTATTTTCCATTTCTCGAAGAGACTATAAATAGCCAATGGATGCTTGTGTTGAGGTAGTTTTAAAATCTGTTGACAGGACAGAATTTGTGAAGAAGAGTTGCGTTACACCAAGGTTCTCCCATGAACTGTTTTAACTGGGAAGTTATGTGACAAGAAAGTATGAACCTCTTTTCTAGGAAGTTCTAATTCTTGATCTCAACCTCCTCATCCCCACACCTTTCTTTTGACCTCTTTTATTTTACATAAGGAGATGTCTTGGGTTTTTACAGCAGTGAAAGGGTACCATTTCACAAAATACCAAGATGATTGCATTTTTGAACATCCCACTATTCAGTCTTGACAGAAGGCTTGGTGGAAAATATCTGAAGTCCCCTACAGAGAACAGCATAGGACTAGTGTTTCTCCCTTTGAAACTAGATTTAGCCTTGAAAAGCAACCATTATGTGAATGAGGAGGATAAAGGAGATCACCAGAAGCCGGAGGATTCTGTAACAGAATGACTGAGGTAGTTTCATTAAGATAATTTTATGGCTTGAGTCTCAGATAGTGGAATGCCTCTCAGGTCCAAAGCATGTGTATTCTAAAGATAACATCTGCGTTTGGTTTTTGTTCATGACTCATTTTGTTTAGACAGCCCCATCAGACAGGGCAGATGAGAATGGGCCTCTCAGATTCACCGTCCATGTGTTGATTTGCAACCTGCTGCACAGAAAAGTCGTGGGATGGGACAGAAAATCCTCTGATTGAAATACAAACTGGTTTTATAGGAGGAACACAAAGCAACAGCAGAGGTGAATACTAACAAGTGACTTTCCTCTTGCTGTTCAGAACAGACAAGGTATTGTGTGCCACACTGGTTGATCCAGTCTCTAGTTTCATGGGTTTTGCTCCTTAGGCCAGAATATTGGCTGGTCTTTTTTCAGAAGTTGTGATTATTACACATTGTACCTTCAGGGCCTGAAAGACCAAGAAGCTTCAATACTAGAAACTGAGTTCAAAAATAGCCAGACACTGGGTTCAGCCTTTAGATTTTTATCAGCAACCAGAAACTAATCTATTTTTTTAATGCAGAAATAAATTCAATGATTCCTTCTGTGTTTTTATCAAATTTTTAAAACTACAACAAACAACTTGATTACATCCTTCACCAAGAAGGAACTTTGCACATGAAAGACTTAAAATGTTTTGTAGAGCAGAACATTCTTTGAAAGCTCTGGGTGGAAGAAAGCACTTGCTTGAGGAACTTAATTGATAGAAACAGTGCAGCTGGACACGGCTGCCTGAGTTCAAAGGCACCGCTTTTAATCCCAAACCATTTTCATTTTACTTAACTTATTTCTTTCTGGGTGACTAACCTGCAAACTTCTACTAATCTACTGCCAAGTAATTTTTCTTAAGAAGGTGGATATTTTACAAGATTCATAGCCAGGAGCTTTCTGTCGGGAATACTGGTGGTACAGCTTTGTGTAGATAAAAACAGAGGCACAGGAAAGTAGGTCGTCCTGTTTTGTATGTGAAACAGACTCTGTCTCTGGCAAGTTCGCTCCAGTTGGAAACAATAATGCACTACTAGTCCGTCTTTAAGTCTGGAAATGTAATGCCTCTGGCAGTACTTGATCTTGGAGAGTGGAGCCTAGTGTTTTTTCATAGTTGGGATTTTGTGTTAGTAGAACAACCAGAATGTCAACCGATGTAGAAAGAGAGATCCAATTCACACACATGCAGCTAGAGAGAAAGCTCAGCTTCGGGAGATGACATTTAGCATTTTGAAGATGAACAAGAATATAGAATGGCCTACGACAGCCATTGGTAGTATAAGAGATCTGTAACACTGCTTTCAAACATTCATACTCTGTGATGTTTTTAATGGCCCATTTGAAAGTTTAAAAACTTACAAAATGACCAGGTATAATGCATTCGACAGAAGTAATTTCTTGAAAACAGCAAACAGTGAAACAGGCCAGTTTTGTCTGTTCTGTTTCCATAAAATGAATAATACATTTGATCATTTGGTCACCCTGAATGACTAACACAGATCAACAATGCAGCCACTTTTTAACTACATATTTATTGTCTAAGGGAAATTTTTGATTTATGGAGATTATTGGTCTCTTTCCATTTGGTGACTTCCAGGCTTTCTGCAGTCTGCAAATAACTACTTAGCGGTTTTGTTCTGGTATTCTTCATTTTTGATGGACCAGCATATTAGTCTTAATTGGCTTTTAATGCATGTCCCAGAAAAGTTAAGAAACATATCTGGTTTCTTAAATGTTTTTAACAACATTTAATTAAATGTTGTATGGACGTTATTTGGTGCACTATCCTTTAAGGCTGGCACTATGGAACGTGAAGCAGTCATTGAAAATCAATGGGCAAATGAGCAATCTTAAAATAGCGTAATCATTAACTGGTCAGGAAAATGTACCACCTCCTGCCTGCTAAAATTACAACTGTTAAAAAAAACACAGAATGAATGTTGAGAAGGATGTGGAGAAATTGGACCCCTTATTCACTGTTTATGGCAATGTGAAACAGTGTATCTGCTCTCAAGACAAGTATGACAGTGCCTCAAAACTTAAAAACAGAATTGCCATATAATTTAGTAATTCTGCTTCTGGATATGTTTACCAAACAGAAGTGAGAGCAGGGTCTCTAAGAGATATTTCTACACCCATGTTAATAATAGAATTATTCACAATAGCCAGAGTAGAAGCAACCCAAGAATCCATCAAGAGATAAACAGAACATGGTATGCACATACAATGGTCCCGTTCTTTGATGTTTGCTTTTAGAGGTTTCAGTTACCAGCAGTCAACCATGTCCAAAAGCATCAAATGGAAAATTCCAGAAATAAACAATTCAGAAGCTTTATCCCTTTTAAAATCATTTTATTTTCCAATTATAGTTGACATACATTATTGTATTAGTTTCAGGTGTACACTCCAGTGCTTAGATATCATATACCTTACTAAGTTATTTATCACCCTGATAAATGTTGTAACCATTTGACACCATACATAGTTATTAGAATATTATTGATTATATTCCCTATGCTGTACTTTGCATTCCCGTGACTGTTCTGTAACTACCAATTAGTACTTGTTGATCCCTCCCCCTTTTCACCCATCCCCCAGCCGCCCTCTCATGTGGCTTCTGTCAAAATGTTTTCTGTATCTGTGAGTCTGTTTCTGTTCTGCTTGTTCATTTATTTTGTTTTTTAGATTCAATTGTTGATAGACGTGTATTTATTGCAATTATATTGTTTATATTTTAACTTTTTTCTTCTTCTTTTTAAATATATATTTTATTGATTATGCCATTACAGTTGTCCCATTTCCCCCTTCATTCCCCTCCACCCTGCACACCCCCTCCCCCACCATTCCCCCCTTTAGTTTATGTCCATGTGTCACAAGTTCTTTAGATTCTATATTTCCCATACTATTCTTGCCCTCCCCCGTTTATTTTCTACTTACCATCTATGCTACTCATTCTCTGTACCTTCTCCCCTCTTTTCCTCCTCCCACTCCCCTGTTGCTAACCCTCCATGTGATCTCCATTTCTATGGTTCCACTCCTGATCTAGCTGTCTTCTTGGTTTGCTTTTGTTTTAGGTGTGGTTGTTAATAACTGTGTGTTTGCTGTCCTTTCACTGTTCATATTTTTCATCTTCTTTTTCTTATATAAGTCCCTTTAGCATTTCATATAATAAGGGCTTGGTGATGATGAACTCCTTGAACTTGACCTTATCTGAGAAGCACTTTATCTGTCCTTCCATTCTAAATGAAAGCTTTGCTGGATAGAGCAATCTTGGATGTAGGTCTTTGGATTTCATGACTTGGAATACTTCTTTCCAGCCCCTTCTTGCCTGTAAGGTCTCTTTTGAGAAATCTGCTGACAGTCTGATGGGAACTCCTTTGTAGGTGACTGTCCCCTTATCTCTTGTTGCTTCTAGGATTCTCTCCTTCATTTTCATCTTGGCTAATGTAATTATGATGTGCCTTGGTGTGTTCCTCCTTGGGTCCAACTTCTTTGGGACTCTCTGAGCTTCCTGGATTTCCTGGAAGTCTATTTCCTTTGCCAGACTGGGGAAGTTCTCCTTTATTATTTGTTCAAATAAGTTTTCCACTTGTGGCTCTTCCTCTTCCCCTTCTGGCACCCCTCTAATTCAGATGTTGGAACGTTTAAAGATGTTCTGGAGGTTCCTAAGCCTCTCCTCATGTTTTTGAATTCATGTTTCTTCCTTCTTTTCTGTTTGGTTGTTTCTTTCTTCCTTCTGGTCCACTCCCTTGATTTGAGTCCCAGTTTCCTTTCCATTACTATTGGTTTCCTGTGCATTTCCCTTCATTTCAATTAGTTTAGCCTTCATATGTTCCTCTAATTTGTGACTAAAATCAACCAGTTCTGTGAACAGCCTGATGACCAGTATTTTGAACTGTGCATCTGATAGGTTGGCTATCTCTTTGTCACTTAAAAGTACTGGCTCTGGGGCTTTGAGCTGTTCTTCCTAGGCCATAATGTTTTGGTCTGTTCCTGCCTGTTATGTATGAGGGGAAGAGCCTTAAGTGTTCACCAGGGTGGGGCAACTCAGGCCACTGGGTTGTGACGCTGTATGTGGGGGCAGGGTCAGAGAGGAGCAATGACATTTGTTTTACTCTCTCTCGAATTTCAGTTTCCTCTGCTGCTTCCTGCAAGCAAATTGGGCCCTTCTGGTGCTGGTTCCCAGGTGTGTGGGCTTGTGCACCCTCCAGGACCCTGTGGGTTTCTCCAACAAACTCTCTGTGAGCCTGGGAGCTTCTCCTGGCACCTCAACCCCGAAAGTTTTTCTAATTGGTGCTTTTAGGCTTTAATTCCCCTCGCTGGGGCCCTGGGCTGCGCAGTCTATCTCACTGCTTGCTCCTTTGCCTGGTTTATCTGCGCAAGAATGTGTGACTGCAGTCAGCCAGCCACCTTGTGTTCTCACTGGGTCTACCACTTGTCACCCCACACCTGGGATCTGCCAACCACAGCCTGCGAGCCTAGGTCGGTCTGGCCACTTTTTCCTGTGTGATCCCGCTCTGCCAGCTGCTGACTCCACCCCTCTTACCGATCTGGCTGAATGGTTTGTTGTTGGCGGACTTCAGTACAGTTCAATTTTCTGTGTTTTGGTTGCGTTTTTGTTACTAAAACTTTGTTGTCTTTAAATTTTGTTGTGAGAAGAGGCACAGTGTTTCCACCTATGCCTCCATCTTGGCTGGAAGTCCTATTCTTCTTAAGGAAGATCCTGTAACATTTCGTGTAATACTGGTCTCGTAGTGATGAACTTGAGCGTTTTCTTGTCTGGGGAGCTCTTTATCTGTTCTTCAATTCTAACCAATAGCTTTTCTGGATAGAGTAATCTTGGTTGTAGGTCCTTGCTTCTCATCAGTTTGAATATTTCTTTTTTTCTTTATATTTTAAAATTTTTTATTGGTTGATTTTTTGTTGTTGTTAGAGAGGGAGAAAGAGAAACATCAATTTCTTGTTCCACTTATTTATTCATTCACTGGTTGATTCTTGTATGTGCCCTGACCTGAGATTGAACCCACAACCTTGGCACATTGGAACAATGCTCTAACTAACTGAGCAACCCAGCCAGGGTTGGAAATTTTTTACCAATCCCTTCTGGCCTACAAAGTTTCTGTTCAAAACTCAACTAACAGTCTGTGTGTGTGTGCCATTCCTGAAAATACTGCAATACCAGGTTGATGTATGGAGTAGACAGAGGGTGCTCCTATTCCATATCCTAATCCCAGATATCCACTTAATATATTGACATTGGATAAAGGACATATCGGATATTAAACTGATAACAATAGATACTGCACTTTATCTTAGCAAAAGGCTGAGAAGTGATCAGCTAACAGTCTTAGGGAAGCTCCCTTGTACTTAACTAACTGCTATTTTCTTGCTGCTTTTAAGATTCTCTCTGTCTTTAAACTTTTACACTTTAATTATGTTGTGTCTTGGGACTCTCCACTTCCTGGATTTGTATGTCTATTTCCTTTACCAGGTTAGGAAAGTTTTCTGTCATTATTTTTTAAATGGGTTTTTAATTTCTTGCTCTCTCTCTTCTTCTGGCACTCCCATCATGCAAATGTTGGTATGCTTGAAGTTGTCCCAGAGGCTGCTTTCACTATCCTTGTTTTTTTTTTTTAGATTCGTTTTCCTTCTTGTTATTCTGATTGGTTGTTTTTTGCTTTCTTATGTTCCGAGTCATTGATGTGATACTTGGCTTTATCCACTCTACCGTAATTTCCATGTAAATTGTTCTTTATATCAATTAGTGCATCCTTCATTTCTGACTGGATCTTTTTTATACTGTTGAGGGCCTCACAAAGTTCCTTGAGCATCCTTATAACCAGTGATTTGAGCTCTACATCTGATAGATTGCTTATCTCCATTTTGTTTAGCTCTTTTTTTTTGGAGGTTTCATCTGTTCTTTCATTTGGGCCATGTTTCTCTGTCTCCTTGTTTTGGCAGCCTCCCTGTGTTTATTTCTATGTATTAGATAGAGCTACTTTGACTCCATGTCTTGGTAGAATGGCCTAATGTAGTAGGTGTTCCATAAGGTTCAGCAGCACAAACTCCTCGATCACCCAAGCTGTGTGTGGGCTATGTACACTCTTCTCCTGTAGTTGAGGCTTGATTGTTGTTGGCATGTGAGTTGGAGGAATTTACCCCCAGACCGATCAGCTGCAAAGAATGGTTGTGACCATGACCACAGACCTCTGACCACAGTGGTGGATCAGCTGTGCAGGGGCCCTCCCTCCAGGGCAGGATTTACTTCAGCAAGGCTCTGGCTCCTGCTGAGTCCACCCCTTGGTGTTTTGTTTGTGGTGGTGGTTGGCTGGTGAGGCTTCAACATGGTCTAAAGCTGTCCACTGGGTGTGCTGGCTCTGGCACCTCCTGGCAGGTGCAGACCAAGGTCAGTTCCAGCTGCATTCGGCTCAGGGCCACCTGGCTTGAGCTATAAGGCAATCTGCAGATGGCTGCTACTTGCGATGGGCTTGGAGATGTCCAGGTGAGTTCCAGCCATGAACCAAGGCTGGCTACAACTGGTGATGGGCCTGGGTCTACTTACCAAGAAGTACAGGGCATGCTGAGACCAAATGCTGCTTATTTGAGAGATTGTAGGGAAGTCTGAAGCCTGAGCCAAGACAGGCCATTCATATGGAAAAGCCACAGGAAAAAGTTTTGGTGGGCCCAAAAGTTTGGTAGGGCAGGGTCTCAGAGAATCACCAGGACAGGGCAAACTGTGATCCAGCTTGATGGAGGCTCAACTATGGCATCTGCCTGTCCTCTCTGTAGGGGAAATGCCTCAGGAAAGGAACAATGACCTCTGCCAGCACTTCTGTCTGGGACAGAGCTGCTCCCCTAGCTCATGCCCTGATGCCAGACAATTCAGTTCCTCCTCATATGTCCCTGGTGCTTTCAAGCTGCTGCCCCAGTCCCAGAGCTCAGAGGGAGTGAGTCCAAGTAGGCTCATGCATGAGTCTTTTAAGTGGAACTGCTCTCGATTTTCCTCAGCCTCAATCCCCACTGGCTTTTATGAGGGACTGGCTTTTATGGCATTTATGGCTCTTCCTGGCATTGAAACCCTAGCATGGGGGACCCAGTGTGGGGCTGGAACTCTTTGCTCCTCAGGAAAAACCTTGGTAGCCAAGATATCCCTCTCAATTTTTATCCACCACACATGGGTGTGGGACCAGCCTGCTCTCCATCTCTGCTCTTCCTACCAGTCTCGACGTGGCTTCTTCTTTAATTCCCTAGTTGTAAGACTTCCATTCAGCCAGATTTCAGGCAGTTCTGAATGATGATTGTTTGGTAGTTTAGTTGTAATTTTGTCGTGGTCATGGGAGGAGGTGAGTACCTCATTAACCTACACCACCATTTTGTTCATAAGTCTATAATTCTTAAGTTTTTAATTGTGAACCATCTGAATAGTGTGATAAAATCTTGCTCCATGCCACTCCATTTCTCCTGGGAAGTGAATCATCCCTTTGTATTTACACTGTGCATACTCTTTGCTTGTTAGTCAGTAGTGAACTCAATTTATCAGACTGACCATCTCAGCATCTCAGTGTTTGTGTTCAAGTAACCCTTTTTATACTTATTGGCCCCAAAGTACAAGATCAGTGCTGCTGGCAA
Source organism: Sturnira hondurensis (assembly GCF_014824575.4). Lineage (NCBI taxonomy): Eukaryota > Metazoa > Chordata > Mammalia > Chiroptera > Phyllostomidae > Sturnira > Sturnira hondurensis. The sequence goes on along the minus strand of NW_028079344.1, from coordinate 89,942 downwards.
TTCAGATATGCCAAAGAGACACTGTAAAGTCCTTTCTTTAAGTGAAAAGGTGAATACAGCACAATAAGATATTTTGAGAGAGACTAAATCCACATAACTTTTATTACAGTATATTATAGGAAAAAACATAGTATATGCAGGTTTTAATACTATCCACAGTTTCAGGGACCCATTAGGGATTTTGGAACATATCCTCATAGACAAGGGGGGACTATTATCTACCCTTTAAAAGAAAGGAAATTCTGACGCATGCCACAACATAGATGAACCTCGAAAACATTATGCTAAAGGAAGTAAGGCAGTCACAAAAGGACAAATACTTTATGATTCCACTTATATGAGAGACCTAACGTAGTCAGATTCACAGAGACAGAAAGAACGGTGGTTGCCAGAGCTTGGGTGGGGGTAGGGGATTCTATGGATTGTAGTTATTTCGTGGGTATAGAGTTTCAATCAGGAAGGATGAAAAAGTTTTAGAGCTAGATGATGGGAAGGGTTGCATGGCAATGTGAATAATGTATGTATGCTACTGAGCTGTACACTTAAAAATTGTTAAAATAGTAAATCTTATTTTATATATATTTTTTCACAATAAAATATTAGATGAAGGAGTTACCTTTTTTAAAAAAGTACCCCAGCTGGTGTGGCTCAGTGGATAGAGTGCTGGCCTGTGAACTGAAAGGTCTCCAGTTTAGTTCCCAATCAGGGCACACGCCTGGGTTGCAGACCAGGTCCCTAGTTGGGGGTGTGCAAAAGGTAACCGATCAATGTTTCTCACATCTGCATTTATCTTTCTTTCATCCTCCCTTCCCCTCTCTCTAAAAATAGATAAAAATAAATAAAAGTAAACTGACTCTGATCTTAAAAGCAACATGTAAAGAAAAAAGAAAAGAAATACAGAATGCAGTAACAGACACATGATGCTGCCTTCACTGGGCTTACATTGATTGTTTCCTGCCAGTTCCAAGAGCCAGGGCTGCCTTTTTTTTCCTGTATTTTAAATTATGCCACACCCACACCTTCCCTTTCCCCATGTATGAGAAGTATTTCACTACTCCTCTGTTCTTTCCTCATCGCTTCCATCTTCCATACGTCTTCACCTTCATTGTAGGAGTCAAGCAGACATGTACAGAGACATTTGTCTGGGAAACGCTGATGGCAGGGACGTCTGTATAGAATGCTCAGACCGAGTTTCTTAGAGTTGTCTTTTATCACCTCGATAGGAGGACTGTAGGAAGGGAAATTGAAGGCACAGGGGATGATGGTACAGGAGAACTCTAGAACTGTGAGCTGATTTTTGCCCCAAACGCTTTGTACCGAATAACAACAATGACCCATATAATCAAGAGAAAGGTGAATCCTTACTAGGAAAAGGAGTCTTAATTTTCAAAGGAACCTACCAATTTTTTGGTTTGCTCTTCAGGAACTCTAACTTGGTAAGAGCTGCCCACGGAAAATGTGATTTTGCAGGATTTCCTGTAGTTTTGGCCCAGGTTGGTGTGGTTCCCCTCCCCTCACTTCTAGGCAAATGATTCATCATAATATGTAATTGAGTTGCTCTCTTACCCCTCACCTATCGGAATTGCAGGATTCAAGCTGTCCAGATTTGGGGAGGAAGTTGGACACTGGACATTATGCTGGCTTTGATAGCTATATACGTTGCTCCACTTTAAAAATTCCTCCAAATATGCTTTGATATTCAACAAATATTGGGCATAGCTCTTTATTAATAGCTATGACGATTGATAGGCTTGCATAAGGGCCTACCCTCTGCAGGCTCAGAAGATGAGACTCCCTATTGTCACACTCACAAAGAAAAGTAGAAAGTGGTGTTGCTTTAAGAAATATCCTTGAACTAAATCTCCTTTCTCTATTCCTCCAAGCTTCCGCAGGTTCACCCGATCCAACAGTGTGACGACAGCAGTGCAGGCTGACCTGGACTTCCATGATAATCTGGAAAACTCTCTGGAGTCTATAGAGGACAATTCATGCCCCGGCCCAACCGCCAGACAGTTCTCCCGGGACGCCAGCACCTCCACTGTCAGCATTCAGGGCTCAGGAAACCATTACCACGCCTGCGCAGCTGACGATGACTTCGATGCGGATTTTGACCCTTCGATTCTGCCTCCTCCGGATCCCTGGATTGACTCGATCACTGAAGACCCCATGGAGGCTGTGCAAAGGTCAGTGTGCCACCGGGATGGCCACTGGTTTCTGAAGCTTCTCCAGGCAGAACGAGACCGCATGGAAGGGTGGTGCCAGCAGATGGAGAGGGAAGAGCGGGAAAACAACCTGCCTGAAGACAGTAAGTAACACAGCTGTGCACATCTGTACACGCAGCCCTGGTCTGCGCTAACCTTCTGTCCCTAGACTTCGTGGTTCTTCCTCGACACTTGGTCTAGCCCTGCGGTCTAACGCTACCGCAACCAGGACGTGCGGGAGAGCTAGCTGATTCCAGCGGCACGCAAACAGACGCCCTGCGCTGCACAATGTAAAGAGGAGCGCTGGTTTCGCCTTCGCTAGCTCTGCATCTTTCCCTCTGAAAAATACCAAGCTCAGCCTAGGGGTGGCCTCTTGTTCCTAACATGATTCCTCTTCCCCAAGATGTTCCTGAAGGGGTGCTGATTCTCAGGAAAATAACGGTAATTTTAACTAGTTTCAAGGATCACAGATACATGTGCACTGGGCATTTATAATCTTACAGTTTTATTACTTTCATTAACATACCGTATTAAAACAGGCTAGTGATCTATAGGCCAGTAGGAGGCCCACGCTTATGTACATTCTTAAGCCTGTTGTGCATGCAGTTTCTTCCTTATGTTCTAGGGAAGGCAAATCTTCAGCCACTAAATTAACACAAATTCCAATTTAATGCTTTAAAATAAATGATAAAATAAAATATGATGAATAAATAAATAATGGAGACCTAGCACATCATTATTTTTAAACTTGGCCTTTCGGCAACAACAACTCCTATTAAAAATTGACAAACAAAAATTAGCAGATTATCGTAATTCTGAGGCACATTTTGCAGATTTTCAACAATTCTGAAATTCCATGTAGTTTACACTCAGTGTGTATTCTAATGCTGTGTGTTTACTTTCTTCTAAAACACTATTGTTCAATGAATGGTGGGTCTTCCAACCAATGACGTTTTTGAATCAAAGAAGTGGAGTGGTAGGCTGCCTTTGTTTTTGTGTAGGAGCCGCCTGGAAACGTACTGCGCTGGCGTGGCTTTTTAGACCTGTATTTGAAATCCGTATTTGACTTTTTACTGTGAAAGTTTTAAAACATGGCCCTGGCAGGTGTGGCTCAGTGGATTGAGCGCGGGCCTGCAAACCACATGATCTCAGTTCGATTCCCAGTCAGGGCACATGCCTGGGTTGCAGGCCAGTTCCCGGCCTCTCCTTCTCTCCTTCCCTTCCCCTCTGAAGATAAATGAATAAAATCTTTAAAAAAAGAAAGAATATTTTAAAACATGCACACAAGTAGAAAATTTAGTACAATGAACCTCCATGTACCTGTCTTGAAGTTTAACACCTGACCGGTCTTTTCTTACATACCCCCACGTATGGCTATTTTTGCCAAAGTCTCTTTAAAGAAAGTCTAAGGCATCATGTCACTTCACTAGGTTTCTCACTCACAACAAGGACTTTTTTTTTACATAACCATCATGCATTCTGATTCCTAACAAAAGTATTAATAATTTCTTAATAATTTGACCCAAAGCCTACTATACTATAAACCATGTTACAAAGACTTACTAAATAAGTCAAGCTCATTATGTCAAGGATCAGTGAGTTTTCTATAAAGGAAAAAGGTTTTGATGAAAACAAGTCTGGGAAATAATAGCAGGTCATGGGATTTTCTCACTGTGTCCACTTTTGTGCTCACATCTTTTCTTTCTGCTCCTTCCTTCTGCTTGGACCCTACCAACCAGCTGACTGGCTTATTTGTTAGCTTTATGAGCAGGTTGAAAAACCTATAAATGGGTTTCTGTAACATTCCTTTGCTTCTTTCATATTATGAGTGCAAACAACTTAGCAGTGGAAAAATAAATCTCCTTGACACTTGCCCCTAAAAGTCGGTGCCACTGCAGGCTCACTTGAGTGTGGATCCACAAGCAGGTTCAGTTTTTTGCTCTTGTAACAGCTGAATGAGGCACCAGCAGGAGCAGTGGGCAGGGATGGGTTTCAGTGAGGAAGTCTTAGCAGTTGCTTCTTACTGTCTTTTCTCCTTGTGGACATACCCAGCATTTACTAGATTTTCCTAGGGAAAAATCATTGTCTCAGGGTCAATGGCCTTTGGGTGCTGCTCAACAGAACAGACTTTTAGATTTTAATCTGTTGAATTCATTACTTTGGGGTCCATTCTACATCCCTCGCTGGCTTTCAACAGAACCTGTCTTTTTACTTGAAGGTGCCACTGTCCCACCATTAATAAACCATACTCGTGAGGGTGTTTTCTTCAGAATAGTGATGAGTTTTCTCAGATCTACCTTTATTTTATGCAGTTACTGCCTGGGCAGGGGCTCGGGGGAGAGGTGCTAAGGTCATGGTTGTTAGAACAAGCCAAGATAACTAGGGTTGGGAATATATTTGGTGCTTTGCTTTAAAGTACCCAACTGAGTAAATTAGCCTTATATGATAAGCATGTAATGAAACCTTCTTTGTGGGGAGTTATCTGCCTTTGTAATTTGAAATATATTTTAATATCAGAACCCCTATTTCTAATTTTTGAAAAAAATACACTCAACAGCCCTGGCTGGTGTGGCTCAGTGGATTGAGTGCTAGCCTACAAACCCAAGGGTCACCAGTTTGATTCCCAGTCAGGGCACATGCCTGGGTTGCTGGCCAGGTCCCCAGTGGGGGCGCACGAGAGGCAACCACACATTGATGTTTCTTTCCCTCTCTTCTCCCTCCCTTTTCCTCTCTCTAAAAACAAATAAATACAATCTTTTAAAAAATATACACAACATGGAAATATAACAGGAGGAACAGTGAAGCACTTCTGGTGAGGCCTAGAGTCCTGCCTGTGTAGCTTCCACTACCCGCAGACAAGCCACCTAAAAACATGCCCATCTTCCTCCCCCAAATCCTAGGACACCTAGAATACAGTTTGAAAGCTAATGGTCTGTAGTGAAAAGTCCAAAGTATTATTGTTTAAAATAATTTTGTAATTTTAGATCTAACTGCTGACACAAAATTTAGAGAAAAATGCCCTTTACACATGCTTTTTAAAAATGTACAAAACTGATCCAAATTAGCAACATCTATTTATACAAGTCCAACTGCTTTATAGTATATGGCTCTTCCTTCAAGTCTCAGCTTGGGCTTCACTTTCTAGAAGTCTTTGTAGAGTGTCTCCCACCTCAGGCTGAATTCAGTGTTTCCCTAGTGCTGTCCGTAATTGCCTTAGGCTTCTCTACCAGGTATTTCCAACACAATTTTATGATAATCTGTGTATCTCTCTCTTCCACTGAAAAATGAGCTCTCTGAGGATAGAAATTATTCTTGTCTCATTCCTCTTCATATTTGCTAGCACGTAGCAGAAGATCAGTAAATACTTTGGAAATTTTGTTTTACAAAAGTATTTTAGCCCTGGCTGGTGTAGCTCAGTGGATTGAACGTGGGCTGTGAACCAAAGGGTCACTGGTTCAATTCCCAGTCAGGGCGCATGCCCAGGTTGTGGGCCACGTCCCCAGCGGGGGCCATGTGAGAGGCAACCACACATTGATGTTTCTCTCCCTCTCTTTGTCCTTCCCTTCCCCTCTCTCTAAAAATAAATAAATAAATAATACTTTTTAAAAAAGTATTATTTTACCTAACAAAACATGTCTTCCCAAGGACCTAAAAGATTCTCAATAAGTAACTAGCAATTACTTTTGCCAAAAGATGGAAGGGGCATACCCTTGTGGAGTGGTGAGCCCTTCTCATCAGAGCCAGGATTTGGCAGAGAGAGAGGAGCACCTGCCGCACAAGCAGCAGAAAGGACTGCTCTGTTTGTCAGCTGGATGGTCTAGACTGGCCCTTCCAGCTTTGGGGATGTGATTCTATCCTGCCAGCACTCGAAGGCTTTCTCTATGTGTTCTGCTCTGCGAGGCACAAAGAGCAGCTCCAATCTACGAGCATTCGAGACCTAAACAGTGCAGAGGTAAACTCACATGCCCAGGTCTGAGAATCGCCAATTTCAATGAGGCAAATCCAAGTGACGTGTGACCAGAAAGCCCGAGCAAATGTCTCCCATAAGAAGGGCGAATATAAGCACGCAAAAGAATATTTGTCTTGTCCTCACAATACCCCAAGCAGTGGGGTAGAGTCTTTGACAGGTGTTGTTTTATTTGCCTTCAAAACAGCTCTCTGGCAGTATCTTGTCCAAGGTCACAGAATACAGAAGTGTCTGATGGAACAGATTCAACATGAATAACATGGGACAAGATAATGGTACTTTATGTGTTGCTTGGTGCTGTCCTCTAAAGCTCTTTCTACATAACTCTCCCTGGCTTCTTGGCATCCAAATTCTGTTCTTATAACTGGGCCTGGACTTGCACAGGGTTTTTGTTTTACTAAATCTTAATTTAGCCTTTTCTTTTTTTCAAAAGAAGGGTGGTAAAGAAGAGAGGTCAATCCTGTTTGACAGGCATAGCCAATTTCAAAGTGACCGGCTTTAACAAAAAATTCTGTGTACACCCAGAAAAGTAGCTTTGATATACATGGGTCAAGGGCAGCTGTGTCTATCTTTGGTCAGGCCACCTTATGTGTTCTTTGGATCCTGTGCAAGGAGGGCCTGTCTTCAGGGTACATGAGAAAGATTGCTCCTTGACAAGTCTCTCCCATGAGAGCTAGCCTTCAAAGTCTTCATGAGAAGATGAGGATAGAGGGAGAGAAAGGAAAATTCTAAACGTATTTAATTTAGTTTATGAGCCACCATAATTGTCCCAATTTTATAATCTTTTAAAATGTTTGGTGAATGCACCTGATGTCTCTCTGAATTGTACACTTAAAAATTGTTAAAATGGTAGCTCTTGTGTATATTTTACCACAGTAAAAATAAAATCCCCCATTTGTAAATAAAATATCTGCAGTAGCTGAAGGTTGGTAGAACAAGTACGCTAGCGTCATGTTCATAGTTATTCATTATGCCTATAAGAATGTAAGGTATTTTGTTAAATGTCTTCTTGAATTCAAAGTGCAGTTGACCCTTGAACAACACAGCTTTGAACTGCATGAGTCTGCTTGTATGAGGATTTTTCTTTTCAATGAACACCTGTACTGTTTTCGACCTACAGTTGGGAGTCTGTGGACACAAAGGGCTGACTGTGTGCCTGGATCTAAGCCATTTGATATTAAGGGACTTGAACATTCGTGGATTTAGGTATATGCTGGGTCCTGAAACCAACTCCCCACAGATACCAAGGGGCTACTTAAGTTTTGAGAGAGTCAAAAGGTATTTGCTGATTTTCAACTATGAGGAGTTGGTGCCGCCAACCTCTGCACTGTTCAAGGGCCAACTATGTAGGATGCCCATGGCAGAAAAGGAGGAGCAAGAGGAGGTATTAGGAATAGAGCCCACTTGTTCAGTGCAGATTTGAAGTACAGATTTGGGCTTGAGTGGTTGCAATCATCTTTCTCTACTAGAAAGATGATGAAAAAGGCGCCATCCAACTTTACATAATTATTCAATTATCCATTACTTTATGATGCCATTATCCTCTCCCTGACAGCTGCCTCCTGGGCATTTGGCTTTTGGCATTCCCAGGCTAGAAAACACTTTCCCAGTTTACCTGAAACTGGATAAATGTGCGCCACGCCAGGCAGAATGAAAACAAGCCCTTGTAGTCACCTAGGAACCTCAAGCTATCTTTTGAAAAGTATAAATTCTTCAGGTGTGTGGAGCTATTATTTTCCCTGATAAAATAAAAGCAGAGCAAGGACGTTAGTTTTTGTTTTAAACCCTCATGCCTGACAGTTGATAGTAGGTTTTTGGCTCGATAACAAAATAATGAGGGGTTTTTTGCTGCAGTGACTGAGTTTTCCTCCAAACCATGGCAGCTGACAGAATGCTTGTTCCTGCAGCACTTGAAGTAAAATGATACAAGCTTTTGTCAGACAATGAAGCCCTTGTGTGAAACAGCTGTCTCGGGGAGATGGCTCAGTGCTATTTGACAGTGGCTTGTATGTTACATAGATACGTCTGGTATTATCTGACCAGGAATGAAATGACCAGATGGAACTGAATGCTTCTAACTAGGAATGTTGTCTACCAGTGCGGGTGAAAAACACAGGCTCGGGTTTCAATGGCCCTCAGATGGAATACTGGTTGATTGTACTTGGAAATCTATCTTTGCCTCCTGAATTGTGGACAACTTATATGTGGAATTTGCAGGCTCTATCTGAAACAAACTGATAAACCTAGAGCGTGTGTAGGAGGCAGATTAATTCCACTTTAACTTTGCCTGGTAATAGCATCCAAGTTAGTGAAACTTGGCCTTAAGTCCCCCAGAAGGCTTGTGAGCCTTGGCAGTAAGTGTGGGACTGGTAATGAAACCTGAAATGGGGTTTGCCTGGTTTCAGGTTGAGTTACGGAAGCTGTGCACAGTCATCATTGTGACCGTCTATCGGTGCGATCACCAGGCTTACTCTGCCCAGTGTCGCCTGTGGCGTGTCTCTGCAGCCTGTGAAACAGTGGGTGGCAGGCAAAGCAGCACTCAGGATTTCTGCAGTTCATCTGCCTCAAGCCCTTGTGTATTTCTCAGCAGGGAGCGCTGGGTGCATCCTAGCTACTTTCTGTTTTAGTCTCATCTTACTTTTGAAGTAGCCTTCAAAAGGTCCTTCCCCATCCTTTCCCCAACAACACCCACCCCCGCACGCACATTATATAGTCTTTTTTGAAGCCTCGCCAACTTGAAATTAGTGACTGCAGAAATGAAAGTAATGAAAAGGAAATCGTGTGTAATGGGACTTATGCTTAACCTAGAATGCTCATTTCATTGTGCTTTGCATAGAACTGGGCACAGAGAGGAAGGTATTGGTGCCAGAAGGACATTACCGAGCATGTTCTTGTGGGTGTGTTTCTCTGGGGGGTGGTCTCAAGGCGGAGGAGAGTGCTCAGGCATGGAGAGGGGAAGTGTTGTGGCAAGTGGAAGACAGAACCAGGCCTGGAACCGGCCCTCCTGCTCCCCAGGCCAGTGGCGTTCCCATTATTTCAGACCGGAGTAAATTCCGCCATTTCTGTACTGCAGAGAGCAGGGATTACAGAGAGGGACTGACTCCGGGAACAAGGTCTCCAATTGTTTTCTTTAATAATAACTCTTTCTGTGGAATATAATTACAATGAACTTCAAACACAGCACTGAGTATTTTTCTTCTATATTACCACCAGAAATGTTAACTAATTTCATTTCCTTCAACTTTCAAAGGCTCAAAAACTGTGTTTATCTATGTGATGCATAGGATGTTATAGCTACTCTTTCAGTGCTGATGTAAATTGAAATACGGGTTGGAGTGTAACCATCTTTTACGAGTATGACCCCCTGGAATAGGGACTAGGGGGGAGAAAGTTAAATTAGCTGAGTTTTTGAAAACTTGCTCTTTAAAAGCAAATCAGCATTCCCCGCTTCAGCATCCCTTCCCCAGGTGTTAGCCCTATGGAAGCCCTAGTTTCAGTCCATGGGAAAATTGTGCATTTCATTCTTTGTTCCTTAGCCACCAAGCTGAAGCTAAAAAATAAATAAATAAAATAAAAGCACTCTTGTTAAATGCAGAGCAGTCACTGTTGCCTGGAATGAAACAAACCCATGTTTTCTAGGGGACCTTTTGTTGACATCAACTTGGGATCACAACTCCATTTGAGAAGCAGCTGGCCAGTTGGTTGGAGAAATTCTTTTCCATGAGGTCACACCTGTAAATAAGAATGTCTCCACCTGGGTAACCCCAACCTGAAATCACATAAACTCAGTCTAATAAATCCATGGAACTTCAAGTGGGTGGGACCACTTTTTAAAAATTCCTTTTTCCTCCTTTAGCCCTAAAGTGTACAACATTAAGGAGTTAAAAAAAAAAGCCTGGTGAGTACCAAGAAATCAAAACCTGAGGATAAGGAGGTTTAATTTGCACGCAAGCTCATTCAAATTATCCCAAACGGTTTGGCTCATCCACCCTAGGTCAGCACAGATAACATTATAAACAGAAACCTAAAAGGAATAATAGTCCAGCCCAGACTATATTAGCCAATTAATATATCAAAACTATAACTTGAAAAGCGATGTTAGACATGGTAAAACCTTAAATAATCAGAATGCTTAAGACCCAGAATGTTGCAGTTAATTTATTTTTCTGGCTGACGTCCAAGTTTGTAGGTGAGCCCTGGCTGGTGTGGCTCAGGGCACTGTGCACCAGTCTGTGAATCAAAGGGACTCCCAGTCAGGGCCCATGCCTGGGTTGCAGTCCAGGTCCCCAGTAGGGGGCACACAAGAGGCAACCACACATTAATATTTCTCTCCCTTCAGCTGTCTAAAAATAAATAAATAAAATCTTTTTAAAAAAGCCTTAAAAGGAGTTTGTAGATGAGTCAGTTCATTTTGAAAACTAGTTCTTCAACAGGATACCACGGGTTCCACAGGCAGTCTATGCCATTGAAGGGCTAGTCATCCTTTTAGAAAGTCAGACATATAACTAGGAGATGCTGGGAAGCAAGTGGGAAGGGAAAGAACAGAGTTGTGCATGGGAGTATGAGGAGCATTGCGAAGGGGGAGGTGAAAGGAGATAAGGCTTTCTGCAGGACCTGCACCTGAGCACAGGGGGAGGGGCTGAGGTAGGCACCAAGGCAGGAGGCATCCCCAGTTTAGTGTTTGGCCTGAGCAAAGACTGAGGAGAGATTCAGCTTTGGATTGGGGAACCCTGGGGGATTTGAGAGAGTGGGCAGAGGTAAGGCTGGGCAGGTGGGCCTTGCCTGCAAACCATCGAAGGGAGTTTCCGCTTATCCCATGGGTAATAGGGAACCGTGAAAGAGTAAGAATTATGAGATAGGAGGGCCCTCTGGATCCCTTACTAAAACCAAACCTCCAGGATTGGAAAGGGAAGGAGAACATTAGTGGTGAGGAGGGGGTGACCCAGTCTTGTAGCCCTAATTGTTGGGCTACAAGGGAGCCCAACAGGGAGAGACAAGGGAGTTGGGGAGAGACAAGAGGTGTGGGGTGGGTACTTAGACATGCTACTCTTAGGCTTGGGGGATAGGTAGATGCTGGAGTTACAAATATGAGGAACTAAATGTATTTAGAATGGTTAAAACCAGAAGAATGAGGGAGATCACTGAAGGGGAATAAGGGGAGTGGGCTCAGGATGGAATTTGTGTTCAACATTTACAAGGTAAAGTGCGAGATAATAAGAAAGACAGTGTCAGAGCCAGCGTGTGTTATAGGGGCCAAGGAAGCTGGGCTTCCTTTGTGTCGAATGCAGAGAGATCCAGGAAGGTAAGGAAGGTAAACAGGGAGCCAGGCTACAGGGCCTGGAAGGACAAGTGGAGCTGAGGACAGAGAGAGAACAAAGGCGGTCTGCCCTTTGCGGAGTCCAGCGTTTAGGGGAATGTGTCAGATTGGTAGGGCTGCCATACCGACACAGGACAACCTCTCCCAAGGTCAGCCACTTTTAAGTGGCTTGGCTGATTGTTCCTGACTCCAAAGCCCATGCTCTTTCCAGTGTATGACACAGAGAGTCTGGAAAAGGAGCATACTAGGTGAATCACAGTATATAGGTGTCAGGGTCTGGAAAGTGATCAGCCAATGTGTCCACTGCAGTAACCTTCACCACTGGGGAGACATCCAGACATGTTCCTTTGTATTCATATGTAGAGTCCGGGTTTCAGGGAAGCAATGTTGGGGGGGTATAAGAGATATGTCGATTCTTCTGTGTTTCTGAGGCCTAACGTGAGGGCCCGGTGATCATGGAGTTGGGTAGAGCAAATAGAATGGGAAGCAGTCAGAGAAACCAGTGCCTGTGCCTCTCCAGTTCAAGAGACCTAACATCTCTCGGAATATTAAAGATACACATATTAATTATGCCTACGGATTTGAAATACTGATTTTTGACTCACCAAAAGTCAGGCATTTCCTGAAAGGAAACCGTTTTTTGTTTTGTTTTGTTTGCTACCACAGCAAACTGAACTCTGCAGCTTTGTTATGGAGTCACTTGCAGGGTTAGAAGGAACTCTTCACTCCCTTCACCCGGTGCCTTACCCCAGGGAAAGGAGTGGGAGGGGGGAGGTCCACTCTCTTTTAAATGTCTGGGGCTTTTACTGAATGTAGCCAAGAGATTTTAAATCACAGTTTTCATAAAAGACCCCCATGCCCAAAATAGTCTTTCTCTGCTTCTTATTGCATGCATAACCTTTAAAAGAAAAACCGAAATGTAAACCTTATACCTCTCTCTTTCAAGTGATCCTCCCTGGTTCTTCCATTCTTTTCACAACTGAAATTTCTTTGTGCAACAATGACAGCGTAGATGTGCTTTGCTCTCCCTGCAGGGACTGGGTTGCTGAACTTCAAATTCCCCCCTCAACCTGGCATAGCCATCCCCTTTCTATCCATTTGTGCTGCCTAGAAAGTGCTGATAAAAGAAAGAAATCACCCTCAAGTGGCTTCATTTCGGGAGATTCAGACTCAATGTGCAGTAAGTGTTGAGAGGAGAGAGCACAGCTGGACCAGGAGTGAGAAGACAGGGATCCAGGACTGTGGGGCCGCAGGGAAGGCACCTCTTAGTTTGGACCCCAATTTTCCCAGAGAAATCGTGATATCTGCCCTGCCCCATCACGTCCTAGGAGGATCAAATTAGATGTGCAGGGGAAAGTGCTTTGAAATACAAGATAGATAAGATAAATAGGCAGAGTGTTGCAAAAGCCAAACAGTGATGGCCTCCCCAAAATCTCCCTGGCTTTATGTGGCCAATTAACCCAGGACTGTCCTCTGGGTTGTGATCCCTCATAACCATCTAATGTGGGGTGAAAGATTTCTAGAATTGCAAATGGGAGAGTTAATAGAGAGGTGCCTGTTGTTTACACAGCAGGAATTTAGTTCACCAGTGTTTATGGCTGCCGTTTTGCACTTCCACTGAGGGACAGCCTAACCAGGAGCCGGGAGAACGTGAAAGACAGAAAGTCATCTAAAAGTTCACTATCAGGGTGTTAATGAGGCATCTGGAGGAACCACACGTATCTACATAACAAGAGTGGCGCTGCAGAACAAGGCCTGTTATATGATTAAATATCACCCAAATGGGTGGTGTAAACTATGGTTGAGTGCCACGCCTGGGGGATACAGCAAGGATCAGGATCAGGAAGATGCACTGAATGCGCGTTAAGTGGGTTGGGTGGTAAAAACTGTCAGCTCTGTTTGGGTTGGACAATCCGGAAAGACTGTATGGACCAGAGTGTGCAGGGAACTGACTAAACGGAGCCCCAGCAGCACACCCTCCTCTTGGATCGACACAGCCTGAGGACCCGTCTAACTTTAAGGGAGTCTGCTGCTTTAGGCCGTGGACTCTCGACAGTACTAGTAGGGTCGCCCCAGTGTAACGCTCTCTCGTTTACGCTTGGGAAGGCCCTTAGCTGTCACCTGTCTAGGACCAGGGGAAAAGCCTTCTTTCATTAACTCAGGGATGGGGCAGGGAAGTTCATTGTCTAGTCCAGCGGTTCCCTCTGGGAGGGAGGTAAATGGGACAGAAGTGGAATGTAGTTCTTCTGTAGGGCTTTGTTTCATTAGAGAGAGAGAGAGACAGAAAGAATCAGAGAGGGAGACAGAGACCGAGAGAGAAGAAAAGAACCCTACACTTTCAGGCTCCTCTGGCTTTTTTGGCCGGGTCCCCGCCGGGCCATGCCAGCCCCTTCGAAGTTAACTAGTGCCACACTACAGTAAAAGAGTGAGATGCAAGGCTAACCCTGTATATCGAGGCCTCTTCCAGAATTTTCTAATACCACACTGGGCTGTTTTATATGTACAGGAAAACCTACAGCTGAAACCTATACATCTCATTTCCTGTTGCTCCTTTATAGTTCTTTTCCTAGCATCCCTGACTAAAGTATTTTCTTTGCATTCTGCTGGACATTGGTATGGATTGTTTCAGAGTAGTTTCTAAATGACATTAAAATGCCTCTTTCTTCCTTATCTCATTTCTTTGCCAATATTTGCTTTTTTCCCTACTGTTCACTTCCACCGGTGTTTACCATTGACCATTTATTAGTTTTGTACTTCCTTAAAGCCTATGTAACAAATATGAAATTTACTTCCAGGAGAAAAGAGTTACTGCACACACCAAGTTAGGGTCTAATGGACAAACAAATCAGAACAAGCCCCATGAGAGTTTTCTTCCCTAAAATTAAAGTGGATTTTTAATTCTAAAAGAGAAAGTGCAGAGGACAGAGAAGCAGCAGTCGTCATCTGCTTGTCCCACACCACCCTTCCAGCATTTCACTCCCGACTCAAGTCGTCATCTCCCTTCCCTGGGCCTAGGAAGGACCATGCCTTGGCCACTGGAAATGCAAATAATCCTGGAGCCAGTAAGGAATTTCCCCTGAAGGAACATGATGGCAAAAACCTGGGAAACAGAAGGACCACAACTCCACCCCAGATATTTTCACTCCAAACCTAGGATTCTCGCCAGACCACACTGAATGAAGAAAGAAGCCCCTTGTTCCCCCTAAGGAGGAATCTGAGTTAGTGCCTGCCTGCATGGTTGGTGTTTCCTGGATGATTGTTCCGAGCAGCGCTGTCTCCTCACTTGAGGATCACTGTCTTGCTCAGCTACTCTTATTGTGGCAGTCTGTTATACAGTGCAGGCATTCAGCTGTGACCGAGAGCCTCAGCTCAGAGTTTGAGGTATATCAGAATTGTTTGGGTTTCTGTGGCAGTTCCAAGGAGCTTAGCAATCCCCATCAGCAAACTGGAGACTTAGGTATTAGTTCTAATCTTCCAGCAGTCATTCTGAAATTTGCTGGTGTCAAAATCCTACCCTTCAGCAAGGTAATTCAGGAACCTCAGAGTTTGCCCAGGGCCACGTGTTCACTTAGGAAGTGCCTGCTCAGACCTGCCTCAGATCTAGGACAGGTCATCAAAGTGCATACCTGTCCCAGGCAACCTTTGACTAACTCAAACTTTGGGTTTTTTCCTTTCTCTTCTGGGCAGAATAAGTGTGGAGCTAGTAGTTGGCACACCCAGAGAGAAAGTGTAGTATCCTAGTCCTAGATAATAATGTACATTTATGGAGTGCTGGTTATATATCAGACACTATCCTAAGCAATGTGCATATGTTACCATTTTTAACCTTAATAACAACCATACAAATAGGTACCATTAGCCCCATTTTACATATGAGAAAACAGATTAAGTGACCTGTCCATGTCAGTGGCTAGTCCAAGTGTTTAAGCAGGACCCTTGGCTCACTCAGGACCTGGATGTTTATCTACTGTAGTGCCCTGTGTCTTCATACACTGTCCCTTCTGCTTCTGTGTTAAGAAAGGGAGAGGAGGCCTCGAAAAACTGATAGATCAGTTAAAGAGGAATGGGCCCTGGCCAGTGTGGCTCAGGTTGTTGGAGCATCTTCCAATAACCAAAAGCTTGTGGGATGGCTTCCTTGTTGGGGCACATACCTCAGTTGTGGGTTCGATCCCCAGCCAGGCACATACAGGAGGCAGCTGATTGATGCTTCTCTCTCACATCAGTGTTTCTCTCTCTTCCTTCCTTTCTCTCTAAAAGCAATGAAAGGGTGTCCTTGGGTGTGAAGAGGAAAAAAAAAAGAGGAATAGAGGAATGAGATAACCATCTCAAAAGATTTTAAACAGATTGAAAAGAAGTAAAAACTTCCCCCTGAGCAATGGGCACCAGACTGCTGTCAAGGCGACCCCTTGCTATCGCTGTGTAGGCAAATATCTGCACTTCAGCTGTATGGTGTGATGGGTGACATATTGGAGGGTTCGTAATTGCCCTGAGTTATGCGTGTAGGAATGCTGAAATATTAGAGCAATGCCTGGGCATAATGTGCGTCATAAGCCATTAGCTAGCCTGGCAGTTTTAAGCAGAGAAGCAAATTTCTAGAAAACCCTGGCCCAAATGAAGTTTCTTTTTCTTCTGTTTTATTCTCAGACTTTGTGGGGAATGGGTTCAAGAAAGGGAGACCTGATTTCACTGTGTGTCTCAGGCTTTGCAAATTCATTAAAAAACAACAGCAAAACCATTGCTTCAGTCCTATGATCTGCTCCCCCGCCCCGAAGATTTCAAAGCAGGGCAAGTACACTTTGAGGAGTCTCCCCCTTTGGTTTTCTACGTGGGCCAGGAAAGGGCAAGCAGGGTGCCTTCTCTGCTTCCTTCCCAGCAGGGAGGGCATGTCGAGAACTGCCTGGTGGCAGGGCTCCAGCAGTGCAGCTGTGCCCTGGTCCCCCACCGGCTGGAGGGAGAGACTGGGGGACAATGCAGACCCGAGAACAGCTCTGTGCAGAGCACTGCACCCCGTCTCAGCACGCCCATCAGTTGAAAGGTTCTAGCCTTAGCACAGAAGGCAAGAAGTAGCTTGCAAGGGGGAATATTTTCAGCACAGGGCAAAGGGAATTAAACGTATATTAACAATAACATTGAGCTCTGCGGTGGAAAAGCTGGGACGGTGCTGGTGTTCCCTAGGCAACAGGCTGAACATGTTCACTCCTTACAAAGTCTTTCAACTGGCCATGGCTCTTTCCTGACAGTACCAGTGGCTGAGCTCCGGAAAAATAATGAAGGCTATGGATGGGATTTGGTGAGTGCCAAGAGGTCGCCCTCCAAGACAGGATGGCTCTTCTTGTGTCTGGATTTGGGTTCGAAAAACAAACTAGCAGACCATGATTGCCGAAGCAAATAAATCCATAACCATACGGGTAAACAGTTGCAGTAAAAAACAAAAAACCAAAAACCTGTTTGCCTCTTCCCTTGGTAACATCCAGTGCTGTGGTGGAAAACTCCGTGATCCCTGAGAAATATGCATGATGATCATGTGGTTATTTTTTCCCCAGTTGATTTTGTACTTTAACCTGGGAGCCTCTGTCACCCAGAGCAGCCGAATAATGACTGTCATGGGGCTGTGTGCCTGTGTTTGTGCACAGTGTGTGCTATTTTCCCGCGTTATTTCAGTGTAACTTCCCCTTTGCTTTATCAAACTAAATGTGTAAACCTCTTGAATGTTTGCTCTTTTCAGTTCTAGGGAAAATCCGAACTGCAGTGGGCAGTGCCCAACTTCTCATGGCCCAGAAATTCTACCAGTTCAGAGAACTGTGTGAAGAAAACCTGGTAGGTAACCTTCCCATCACTACCATTTCCCTCCTAGTACCCTGAGAAGAACGTGTCGTCCAGACTGGCCCAGCTAGGGTGAAACTGATCTTGAACCAAGTCAAGTCTCGTTGGAAGCTCTCACCTGGAACAGAGTTTTCTAATGTGTCTTATTTCCTGCATGTCTTAAAACTAAAAATACTTATTTCATACTTAAATAATCTTAGAAGAAAAAACCCAATCAAGTTGAAACTCCATTTCCTGTTTTATGGTAACTAAAAAATTTACATTTTCCTGGCTTTCACATGGCATCTCTGATTTCATTAATCTTACCAAAATAGGGAGCACCTTGCTAGTTCAAAAACCATATTACAGAAAATCATTTTGGATAACGATTTTCTTTCTGAAATAGCCATCAGGTTGTATATCCTAATCAGAGTTCTCTGTTTTAATTTAAGGGCCAGAGAGGGAGGGCTTCACAAAGCATAGATTTTATCTCCCTGAGACAAATGAGTCCTTCTTGGACATAAAAAAGCAAAATAAAGTAGAACATGGACAAAAGCACCACTACAACAACATGGTAAAAACTGCAAAATACAGGGGCGAGCACTTCCTCAGTCACATTTACCTTAAAAAAAAAAACCTGCTACTGTCTCTACAGGTGTCATTCCACCACAAGAATAGCTTTTATTGGCCAATTGTTGGTCAAACTGCATCTAAAATAAAGATAATAAAAAGCAACTTGTTTATCTTGTTGGAAGTAAAAACACGCTTATATGCACTCTAACTGACCCAAACTATGATTTCAAAGTTTTAACCACGTCTTCTTGTTAACAAGGGCAAATGCAGACTGAAAGCAATTTGTCTAGACAGAACTGAGCCAAGAAAAAATAGAAAGCGTGCAAAAAGTAGTACTTTCCATCCCTCTTCACAAGAATTGTAAAGTCTCCTTTTGGAAGTCTCCCTTTGGGGCTAACCCTTCTCTCTTACCACCACTGCCCCCGCCCTTAGCAAGAATTACTTAATTCTTTTTTCATTTCAGAAATTGTGTTCTTGATGATGACATAATATGTATTAGTAAATGTATTGATAAGTGAGTACAACAAATTTTTTTTGAGTGTCACTTTGTGCCAGGTACAGAATTCCTGCTAATTTTTAAACTTGGTAATGTGTCACAGATCTTAATTAGCATGATTCTTTGTCTTTAAATGTAGGAAAGCCATACTTGTCAAACTGGCTGCTAGATATACCCAGAGCCCGCCATGTACATGCCTTGTAAAAGAATTATATAACGGGCAGGTATACTATGAAGTAGAATACAACCATTATGCAGATTTTGAAGATGAAATTGCAGACAAAATATTTTAAGAACTTTGCAGACTTCTAGGAACGGTTTATCTCGTTAAAGCCATCTTTTGATTGTTCCTTGTTCCTGGTGGGCTCACATTCCTTGGCCACTAAAGGAACTTAGATGGCAAATTATGAGAAATATTATTAGAGGCAGCTAGAAGTGGAACTACGCTGGGGGCCAGGGGCCACTGATGGCTGGTCAGACTGTGCCAAGGAAGGAAGGTCGAGAGCCCCCTGTGTGGACCTTATGGAGCAGATTGTGACATTATTTTTATGATGGTTTTACCGTTGAGGAAAATGGGCATGGAAAGGCTAAGTAACTTGATCAGGGCCTCATGGTCAGAGGCTGAACCAAGATCCAAATCTCAGTCTCTTTAACCTCAATGCCTGTAAATCCACTACCCACTCCCCCACTCTCCTTACCCCCCCCCCCCAGAATCTGAGTTGCACTCCTCATCCTTGTATAGGGACCTGGGGTTGATCAATTAACTCCACCTCCTCTTCAGCAGAAAGCGGTGGCCTGGTGGTGACTAAGATGTCACTAAGATTGGTCGCAACCAGACCCAGCGCTCCTTTCTTGTGTTCTTACTCTGAGGAGAGGAACACTTGAACACCTGTGCATTATCTCAGACTAGACTGTCAAGCATAGAATGAATAGCCGAGAGTTACTTTTCCCAACAAGACTAAACCAAGGAACCAGCTCTCCCCATCTTTTTATGCTCTTCACCACCTCTGACCTCTAAGTGGCCTGGTCCAGACTAAGGCTACTGCTACAATGTCTTCTTGTGCGTGGGATGCCACAGGACCCACTGATTAAGAGACTGGCTGAGTGCCTAAGCTCTTTCTCTCTGCTTCCTCATCTATTCCCTTCATGATAGGAGGGCAAAGAGATTCTTGGTGAGAAGGGAACAAATTGCCCATTATACAAAGTTAAAATAGCTCTTTGCCAGTCATTTCATGCATTAGTGCACTGAAACAATTTAGCCATTAGGGCTTGTGACCCAAAAGACTTTAGTGAACTCCAGAATATAGGCAATTTAGTTTTGGGTTATCAACAAAATAAGGAAGTATATTGTGAGATTGTAAAACTCCGTTTGAGAGGTACTTTGTCAAAAATATTATCTGTCTTTTCTGAACCTAGATATTAAGAAAACTGTTGTTTAGTTAGCTAAATCAAAATGCTACAGAGAAATTCTTTCACCAATTCAAGTGTCATTAGTATAGACTTAATAATGAACTAAACACAAACTTTAGAATTTCCTTCTTCCAGTGCATTTCAAAACTATGAGCAGTTTTAGAACTATAAGTTTATAAAAGCATCCTTATTTTCAGTCGAGGCCTATGATGCTGATTTATGCAAAGGTCTAAAATGTTCTCTCAAATCCATTAATTTGATGATAACTGACCTTACACTTTCTGAAATCCTGATATCATTTTTATAGTGGTTGGTTTTAAAAATACAAATTGGCCTCAGTTATTATATGGCATGAACTTTCACAGTCTATCCAATTGCCCGGAAAACTTAGAGGTAACCAAAACGGACCCCAGCTGTAAGCCTCTGACACGTGGAAGCTCCCACCAACCTGACCACGAATGCTTTAGCTGCTACTACAGTTAGTGATTAATGACGAACACAACACCTTCAGTCTCTCAGTTATGTTTTTTCTGTCTTAGGTCACATAAATTTGTCCTTCATATTTTCTAATTCCTGTTAGGGATATGCGGATGGAGACAAAGAAAGTCAATCCTTAAATAACAAAGAATGCTTAATAACATCTAGCAGATGGGTCCCTAGAGGCTCTATGTGTTCTCACATTTACTATGTTATGTTATGGTCAACTTTGAACTCATTCATTTCCAAATGAATTTTGATAAAGCACTCATATGATAAAATGACTTCTTATATTAGTAACATTTTAATTGTTAAACATTGTTCCTTTATTACTTATCATCTGTTTACTCAACATTAGTATTAAAACAAATCATATTTTTAGATTCCATATTTGTTATCTAAATAAGTTGGGTAGCAGGTAGTCGAATACTGACTCTAATATACTTTTTCTTTCAAAGATGGTATTTTCATATCCAACTTGTTGTAGATCAGACAGTCTGGATTTTCAAATGTTTACTGTCCTCCCATACTGTACTGACAGATGTTGTATTACAAGAGTTTTACAATCTTGGCATTTGAGAATTACTGTCTCAAATGGACGTGTGTATCAGTTACCATGTGCAGTGAACTCTAAAACCATGTCGAGCTCTAGAAACACAAGGGGAAAAGTGATTGCTAGGGGCTGAGGGGTGAAAGAAATTGGGAGAAGTTGGTGAAAGGGTGTAAACCTGCAGCCAGGAGATGAACGTGGTCTGAGGACCTGATGTATAACCTGCTGATTACAGTTGATAACCCTGTACGGTATAACTGAAATTTGCTAAGAGACTAGAATTTAATGTTCTCACCAAAAATATTTAAAAAAGGTAAATATGTGAAGTAATGGATGTGTTAATTAACTTAGAAAGAATTCTTTCATAGTATATATCAAATTATCATACTGTATGCTTTAAATGTTTTATGATTATTATTTGTAAATTATACCTCAGCAAAGCTGAAAATTCATACATTAATTTTCAAATAAAATTACCACTTATAAATTACCACTTTTATTTCCTGTCTGAAAATGAAAACTCATCCTCCTTGTTATTTGAAGTATTTGAAAATGTCGCCCTATCCTGTGCTTGTGGTTATGAATCACCTCTAAAGCACGAATATTCTTCTTTCTCTCATACAGAACCCTAATGCTCATCCAAGGCCCACCTCCCAGGATTTGGCGGGGTTCTGGGACATGCTGCAGTTGTCCATAGAAAATATTAGTATGAAATTTGATGAACTTCATCAGTTAAAGGCCAATAATTGGAAACAGATGGATCCTCTTGACAAGAAGGTAGAACAATGTAGATTTTGTATGGTTCATTTAAAAACCTGCACAAACACTGGACAGTCTAAATAGGCTTCTGCATTCAGTCTTGCTGTTTACAATGTGAAATGGAGCTGATCTCATATTAATTTCATTGTAATGACAATGTTTACATAGTAATCACTTGGGATATTATCTGTAATATGTTTCAGGCATATTTTTAAAGAAAAATCTGTCTTTGTGAATTGGAAAATGGGAATGTGGCTTTTTTTGTTGATTAAACGTTAAGTTAAACCATTTTAGTCACTGGAAGGAACTGCCTCCATTTTGCTTTTTAAACTAAAATAAATGGCATCTTCAGTGCATGATTACGGAGAGCAAGAGTTCAACTTCGTTGCCCCTAGGATGTGTTTCTGGGAAAAATAGGAAGCCCTGAAAATGAATCGGCTTTGATAATCATTTTATAAATAGAGTAATAAAGAAACCACTGTTGTTCAAGTCTAAAAATATACACATCATCAGTTTCACATTGATCAAAAATGTTGGGATTTTTTTCTTTTTAAGGAAGTTTTACTTTTGGTTGATTTGCCTTGGGGAATATTGCTCATCGGGTTCCTCATGCTACAGTTTAGAAATAAAGACTCAAATATTTTTTACTTTAATTAATAAACTGCGATTTTCACACTTGATTATGGTGATTCCACCAGGCTTACACAGATACACATTGTCCACCTCCCTAGGCTGGGCTGTTATGCACAACGTTTTACCACTTGGTTTTCCTATGGCCTAAGGTCAAGTAGTTCCAAGAGATTCAACTATGAAAATGACGACTGGCTATGACCTTGAACCACTGGTGGCCCGGCCCTTTTCAGATCCCCTCACCCATCACAGAGCTAATAGCCACCCAATTCATTCTGTTGCTGCCCATCATAATACCAGGGTTCTTGGGGTCAGGGGACTCCCATGAGAAATCCAGTCCCAAGGGACAGTGCATGGTAGACAGGAAAGCAATGCTATCATCGTCACCCCTCAGTCCCTTCTCTCACCATCAACCTGAGGGTCTTAGGGGTAAGCATCAAAGTACCACTGATACATATATGTGTGCCCTCTCACTTAGGGACCCAAACATTTGCACTTGACCTAGTTTTCTTTTTTTTAATCTGTGTTTAAAATTGCCTTCTAGATAAACTTCTGAATTGGTCTTATTTTTAGAAAACACTACAGATGTACACACATAGTGGCGATTTCTGGAGCTGAACCAACTAATCTCCCACAGTGATTTTTTTTTCAAAATCATTGTTAGAAAAACAAAGTGCACACGGACAGGAAAAGGTGACTAAAATTGATCAATATTCTACTTTCAAAAATATCCACCAAGTTACCCAACAATGAAGATTTAAAATGTCCATAAGGAATGATGCTAACCTTTGGACATTCACACAGTAAATCGTTAGTTAATTTGATTCCTAAAGCATTATACACTTTGTCCATGATTAGAGCTTTTCATCACCCCATGAACTTTAGGAGGAAAAATGAATGAGCACCATCAGAGTTGGCCGAACACTGTGCTCCCTTTTTCTGTCCTCCGGGCCACACAGACTCTCCCTCAAACTGCCCGAGGGCAGCAGCCCCAGTGTACTAAGTTTAAGCAGGCACTTCACCCACGTCAGCAAGGGGAACTGCTGTGAGGAGCGCGAGCGAGAAGGCACACGGGGTGCCCTTTGAAGAATCTTAGAATCCATGTTTTTTAAAAAATACTTTTCACTTTCATGAGGCATCTCACATTTCTTTATGAGGACGGGGGAGTTTTATTAGAAACAAAAGCATTCACATGGACCTTTTCTCAGCCTGACAGTTCATCACCCTTTTTGAGAAAACCCTTCGTGGTCGAGATTTCCTTCTCTCCCACTGCATTTTTCTTTTCTACGTAAGTCATGAATGGCTTTTGTTTTCTCAATGGCATTTAAAAATATCTAATTGTTTTATGGTTTGCTGTTGCTAAAGCAGATGAAATCTTTCAGTCCTGGGTTAAGTTTTCATGGCACAGTGTCTGTCCCTGTGAAGGGCATATAGCCTTCTGGGCCACGGTCATTCTGAGGTCCCTGAGTGACATCCCAGCTGGGTGTTTTTAGGAGCCACTTTGGAACTGATTCCAAGCCAGAATGTAGGAATTACCAGTGACTTCCCTCCAGGATGACCCTGGAAAGTATATTGCTGTGCGTTTGTGTGTGGTGTGCAAAGGGGTGTAGCTCCCTGTGGCGTCTACAAAGCTAAAGAACACAGTCTTACCATCTCTTCTTCCTCATTTGGCTATTTAGGTTTGGGTGGGCCTGGAGAGAGGGCGGTGATGGCTTTAAACTCTGAACCCAGCTCGCACCAGCTGCCTTGCCCCCTTAGAGGGCATGCAGAGTTCTAAGAAGCTGCTGCTGCCGCTGCAACCCTTCCCCATCTCTAGCACCTGGAAGAGTCTGGAGCCTCCAGAGAGAACCACACTAAATGTGCTGGGAGCTGCCGCCTTTCAGCAGGGGGCACGTTAACTACCCACAGCCTTTCCTTGGAGAGACCTAGCTCTGCAATCCAGCCTACCCTTGGCCTTAAGCTTACCGGTGTATATTTTTCCTGCATCTTTTGAATACCTAAGCCAGAATAATAAAGAAAAAATATATATACAGTGTGTAGATCAGGACTAACCATCCTTAGGTTTAAAAAAGTGTGTTCTAACTACTGACCTATCCCAGTTTTTCCCAAGCTTGTCCTGAGAAGCTGTGTAATGTCCTGAACCTTCTGCTTTGATCAGGAGAGAAGGGCCCCTCCTCCAGTGCCAAAGAAGCCGGCGAAGGGCCCCGCGCCGCTGATCCGGGAGCGCTCGCTGGAGAGCTCGCAGCGCCAGGAGGCCCGCAAGCGCCTGATGGCAGCCAAGCGCGCCGCGTCAGTCCGCCAGAACTCGGCCACCGAGAGCGCCGAGAGCATCGAGATCTACATCCCTGAGGCACAGACCCGGCTCTGAGGCGTCCGGGCCTCGCCACGCGCCATGTGCGCGTCAGGACCCGGTGTCTGTCGTCCCCTCCTCCCCTTCCCTCCCCGCTGCGCCCTCCGAGCCCGTCTGTCTCTGAGCCCAGTGACTTTCACTGTCGCGGTGTAGTTGTTCATCTTGCAGAAGCCGTCCCCCAATCACCCCTCTGCCCAAATCAGTTTGCCCATGTTCTTCACTGAGCTTAGCCACCTGTACTGATGCGTCACCCTGCCTCATCCGGATAGCCAGCCCTTTCTGTTCTCCAAAACTAGGCCCACCCGTGTAGAAATAGGCCCTTTAAGTCACTCGCCATCCTCAGTTCTCTCAAGTTAGTCTGTCCCTAGAGCTCAGCAATATAAAACCATAGGGTATTTCAGAAATCCAGTATCACAGGGGGAACCTTTGGGACTTAACCGTCTTCCACGTGAAAGAAACTAGGGCTCCGATTCCCTGTATTTCCCCTAAATGGTTATTATTTTGCAAAACAGATGGAGCACTTTATTTCCAACCTCAGAAATCACACCATCTCACTGGAATCAATGAGTGACAAACCCGAAGAGGACCGAGCTGGGCTGGGGGTGGAGGACCTGGATGTGTAGGAAAGTGGGAAGGGAGAAGCAAAGTCCGCAGGTGCTGGGATGACCTGCACCGTTCACAGCTGCACAAACTGCCTCACTGTTACTTCATCAATCACTGCTTCAGATGTTTCAATCAGCAGAAGATTGTAAATTCGATCTTTCAGGGAAATTAATCTATTCTGAAAGGCAATAAAATGAAGAAAGGCAAGGCAAAGGAAGCACTGAGGGTTTACGATACTACATAAGGGTTTTATTTTGTTCTATTATTAAGAAAATTTAGACCTGGAGTGTTTTATCAACTTTTATTGTGTTATGTATATTATCTTGTTGTGGTGGTGGGGTCGTAAAGGGGAAACTGGTGGTTGGTTCTATTAATTTGTTAGTGTCCATCCTGGGGAGCCGACCTAATTACACATATATAAGTACACATCTGCTTGTGAAGTGCTGTAAATGGCAGCCAGGCTGTTTTCAGGGACGAGTGGATTTTCCTGTCACCCCTTTGAATGCTACCCATCCATCCCTTTAAAATGGTTAGTTCACATCGCAGACATATTTCCTCCTTTAGTCTCCTCTCACTCTTACAGAGTCCTGTCATCCACCAGGATAGGGATTTTGTCCTATGTCAACCTGATAAAATAAATTTTCTACCCCAAAAGACATGCCTCATTCCAAAGACCTGCCACCCATCTTGAAGTCCCAGGTAGTAAGAGAAATTTGACTTACAAGGTTCAGAAGTCACAAGGAGAGGGGGAAAGTCACGATTCACAAACATTGAAAGAAACCCAGGCTTTTGGCAGAGAATGTTGATTTACGTTTCTAATCATGATGATGGGCAGTATGCACTTTGCTTCCAGCTGAAGTTATCTTTAAATGCCCTTACTCGTAGCAGTTTAAACATTTAGAATGTGATGATCTTAAAGTATCACTGGCATTTTGTGTCCAGCTCCCACCCTGAAGTATTAGAAATTACCATTGAAAAATGAAAGACTTTTAAAAACATACATCAAATATGCTTGCACCAGAGAAGCTTTTTCAAAAAATATATATATACTCACATAGCCAGGTGCTAATTTAATTTTATTTATGAAATCAAGAGAGGTGATGGGTTCTGGCAACAACCACTTTCATGGACATATTCTAAAACCACTAGAGAATTTGCTACCTCTCAGAGCCACTGATGCTTTGAGCAATCTTTATAAACAGGGCACAAATGTTTACTGCTGTGGTTTACAAGAAAAGGGCTACTAACTTATTAAAAAACAAATTTTTAACTAGGGTGAACAAAGCACCTTGAGTGCTTTGTAAAACTGGAGCATACAGAGATATTGAGCTTCAAGTACTTGCTGGTTTTAAACAGAATACATCTTTACTTTGTAACTGCATTGGAAGGTCACACAAAATTCGCATCAAGTAAGGCCAACTGCCACCTTGGGTAGCCTATGGTCACATTCAGTCCTGCAAATGACTTGGAACTCACAAATTAGCATGAAGGAAGCGAAGTCCATTTGAAGACCCATGTTGCCAACTACAGCTCTGTGCCCTGAATGAAGTAGAGATAAGATTTGGATTAAGAAATAGATTTCTAATATGACTCAGATCATCCTACAACATTTTCTTTGGAAACTGGTTTAGCCCAGGGTATTTTAAAGAGAGACAAGAGAAAGCCTATTCATCTTGTCTATGTCAATGGTATTTGTATATTCATAAGCTATTTTTGGTAAGAATTTTAAATCTTTTAGCTATATGCCCACAGGCATCATGACCTTTGCCTTCCTTAAAGACACAAATTGTGCAAACACTTTATAAAGAGCTAATTATTGATGTTAAAACATGACCCCACATAAAGCTGCTTGTTAATCACTTGCCCCCTTTAACTGACATCCGTGAGTATAACCTTTGTTACATTGTTCTTTTTGATGTAATTTGTAGAAATGTTTTTTAGTTCATAACGGAAAATGTATTTACCCAGAAAAATTACTTATTTTGTTTAACTTTGGTATAAAGCTGTTTGGGCATTTTCTCGGGGAGGGGGGATTGCAAAAGAAGTTTGTCTCCCACATCAAAAAAGTTCAAAGAAATTAAGTATTTATTATATTTTTTGCAGATGTTTCCATACAATTCACATAACCTTTTTGTAAAGAGAGATGAAGAAATGGATTAAAGATTTTTAATATTTGAAATGGTAAATAGAACTAATTTATTTGTAATATATTTCTGTTATTTATAGATGTTTCCTTAATGTTTTACTGTGCATTACCACTTTAATTTAAGCCTTATCCTTGTGAATTTACCATTTCTTTTTAAAAACATGTCTAGATGCATATTTTAAATAACTGGAGTGTAAATCACTAGCATATCTCAATTCCCAAATGTAATTTTTAAAAATTATTTTGGTTTGGAAAAAAAAGATTCATTTGAAAGCCTTCAGATGGAGGGGTGGGGAACATTTTTATGGCTTTATGAATTGGAATTTCATAGGCTTATCTACCTAGATTGTGTGTGGACAAAAAAAATTGTAAATAGATGAATGTTTCCCATAATGTAAAAAGATGAAATTAATAAAATAATTAATGCACTGCTTTCAGGTCTGCATGTTTTCACTACAGAGTCCTGCTTCTTCCAAAGTATAATTAATAGCCATTTAGGGATATAATTAAGCAATTAAGCATACCATTCTAACGTTCATTATAACAACACATATGCTAGTCACCGTTGAGCCAGGAAGTAGACCTAGATAAGGGGTTCACATACCGAAAACTCAAAGGCACTTTACTATGGTGCTTGCACACATGTGAATTTCATGTCAAGAGCTGTATATTTCATGAAAGAAGTTGTTAATTTCTCAAACCTGTGCAAATCTGTATCTCTTTTATTCACTTGAATTTCTTTGCAAATATTGCATCCATTTTGTTTTCTACACAGTTCTCCAGGGTAGGAAACATCAGAATAACGCTTTGTGGTTTTCGATTATTCTCGTAGTCATGAAAAACTGTGCTCACTGATGTTTAGTGACTTGCCTGATGTGACATAATTGTTAAGTGACAGATTTGAGTCCAAAACTGAAGCCTTCATTCAGCTCTTCAGTGAAATCTTTATCATTCTTCCAGCATTTAAAATTGGTAATTATTTGTCACTGTTGATTTTGTTTGGGTTTTATCCAGGTCATAAACCTTACTTCATATTCACAAAAATACAGACTTACATTTTTTAAAAAAGTAAATTATAATGTTTTATAAAGTGACCTTGCAATTATCTGAAACTGCTGTAATTGAAGATATCTGTATCCACACTGCTTCCTCCCCACCGAGTTCTTTGCCAAACCCGTCCACCTATGTGCAACAAACTTAAAAATTGTTAAGCAGATAAGCCGCTTCCTCTGATTTCTATACATAAACAAAACCTGTACCAGTCACCAAAATAATACAATGTACTTTTGAAACTGCTTCAGAAGCGTTTGAAGTGGCTGGATCCTTGTGAGGTTGCAAAGACCTTGTAACTTGGGTTCATGAACTGACTATTCCCGAAGTCTGAACGGTGATTACACTTAAAAAGTTTTGCCCTTTAACAAATTAATTCTTATATTTTATTGGGCCCCCTTAAGTGTTTCAGCTAATATGCAAACCAAATGAGTTCGTTTTTGCATGTGGAAATTTGAATTTCAGTGAAGCAATTTCCCATCTTACAGGGTCCACTCCCCAAAAATGTGATTTCATTTTTAATAGAAATTGACAAAATTGTTTGCTTTGAATATGGATTTCCTTTTATGTCTTTGAAATCCACCCCTTTGAAAATATAATTTTATTTTGGTTTAAATAAATGACATTTAAAATCTATTGTGTCTGAATGTGTTCATTCTCAGATGCCAGTGATAGATGTTAAAAGGTGCCAGAATTTGAAATTTACCTCATTTTTGCTCCACTGTTTGACTTTCAGCTGCTAAAGCAAGATTAGATCAATTCCCTTTGTAAGCAGAAACCAGAGGCCCTGTTTGAAAACTCTCTCAGGGTCCTCACTTACGTATTAAGTGTAAGTTTACAAAATAGGTCTTAAATTCCTCTGTAAATCACTGTCATCTCCCCTGAAGCAAAGAGAGGAAGTGGCGGGCTGCTTCCTGGTCCATAGGCTTTCCTCGGGACTTTCTGCTGACCCTGGGAGCCCTCATCAGATAATCACAGGAATGGGAAGTCCCAGTGCACTCCTGATGCTTGGGTCTCCATTTAGCCAAGCCAATGCGTTATTTCCATGTCTTCTATGAAAGCAAGCACAAGCCTGAATTTATAGACAAAGGCCGAAACCAAGAAAGTGTTTTAATAAAATACACCAGAAGTCAACTCTGCCATGTAGCTGATAGAACTGTTGTTATTTATTGCACCAAATGTTTTCACTAGTTCAGCTGGAGGTTGCCATTCTTCCTCTTCACACTTCCAGCCTGCCTTCAGTGAGAAGTACCTGCTAATTTCCTCTTTTCAGATTACTTGGTAGGTAAATCGGTGTCATAAGGGAGCTTGTACTGAGATCTCAGTAAAGAGGCTCTTCCCTAGGAAAACTCTCCCTTTTCCTTTGGAAAGGAGGAAAGGTGAAACAAATAGAGCCTTCATTTTCACAGGGGACAATGCCTTTTTCTTATTATTTATGGGAGATTATGCACAATTACAGGTTTCAATCCAATGCTTTCACAGCTTCTAGAGGCCAATGCTCCACAAGTAGAAAATACTCCTGCACGGCTCGCCTTCTGAGATTCACACGCATAATCATCAATTGATGATTCCTTCCTTGTTTCTAGGGCTTTCAAGTCCAATGCCCACCAGCAGTTTAAATTATGAAAAACTAGAAGAAACATCTCAGGAGTTAGACAATCCTGCGGAGGGCCCATGAAGTGTGTTATAGGAAACATCTCTCCAGATTCAAGTGATTATATTCTACTGTCACTGACACGTTTTAAAATCCCAGCTGTGTCACATCATTTCTTTTTTAGAATAAGACCTCATGTACCTTACAACCTCAGCCAATATAGTGTCCTTCCATAATTCTCAAGCATGAGAAAAATCAGATCTCAGAGGCAGAACTTGAACAAAGGTGAGAAAGAGATAGGTTAAATAATTTCCTCTTACATTCCTTTCCAGTTTGATGCAATTTAACACATTCACTAAGAGCCTGCCTCTCCCCAGTTTGCCCAAGGAAGAGAACCTCCTGCCCTTACTGCCGTCCCTGGTGGGAGTTAACCTCTTCTCTGTCCTGCGGCCTGGCCTCTGCAGAAGCAGTCAAGTCAGCAGAGGCCTTGGTGAGCCTGGCACTTCAAACACTGAGCTTGACAAATGTGAAAGAGGAACTCAGGGGCTTTTGAATTGTTTCTTATGTTAATTAATAAGTAATGAGCCTGAGCTGTTTGAAGGGGGATCCTTTTCAAGATGCTGATATCTTTGGGCCGGGCCTTGAGTTGATGCCCCAAGGATCCCCTGACCAGTGCGTTGTTCAAAATGAAGTCTTTACAGAGAGAGTGAAAACTGATCAATAGTTTGGAAAATTGCAAGAGTGGAGAGATGTTAGCCCATGAAAATGAGTATTTCCAAACTAAAGGCTAGTGGGTGTTAAGCACTTTGTAACTGGTGGTGAAGTGAGAAATAATTATTCAGGCAAGTCTGAGTAATTCTGAAGATAAAGAGAGAACGTAAAACACTTCGTTAACTTGAACCTAAGATGTTTTGGCATCAGACTATTCAGGATCTGTCAGTGGCTGATTCATGGTATAATTGTTCTCAAGGGCACTTCATCTTAAGATAGGTTATTAGGAGGCCAAGGAGCAGCTTTCTTCTAGCAAAGGCATCACATGAGAGTTGGGTTAAATATTCAACTGAGAACCTGGGTTAAATATTAAGGAAAAGCTTACCTAAAGAATATATGACATCTTGACTGCCCTGAGAAACTTGGTACACTGTCCTGAGGGAAGTCACGACAGAACTGAGTCACCGAATGATCCTTATGAAAGAGGGAAAGTCCTCCACAGCTTTTAGTATTTAAGTTTGTTTATTAGATAGTACATACAGAAAAGATAGATCTGCACACACATGCACACATGCATACACACACGCATACACTCACATACACCATGATCTCTGTAGGCTTCAGTCCAAAGTGAAGTAATAATTTCCCAGCAGGTTTTCTGTCAGTGACTCCAGATCCATGAGCAGAGAAGATCCAGCTGGGAGAAAGCCAAGGCAAAGGGAAAAGTCCCCATACACCCCACCAGAAACACCCAGGTGTCATTTTGATTGTAATATTCTGACTTGGGGTTAGGTGGCAAAAGCACTGCCATACTCTTGTGAGACATTTACAAATACTGCCAGCTTTTCTCTCAGAAGCTGGACTGACCCTCTCATCAGCCTCAACATCATGCCATGAGTGAGTCTGTCTGCCCAGCAGGGACAGGGCCATTCTGTAAGTGGGGAAGACCTCAGGTTATGCAACAGGCCGCTTGTGTTTGAGTCCTAGCCCTCCCAGGTTCTAGCTGCATCTTTTTGGACAATGTACTCAACCATTCTCTACTTCAGTTTCCCTATCTGTACAAGTAGGAGGAAAATAATAATTACAGCTCTTTCTCTGTCATCGTGGTCTATGCAATTGATTCTTCTTCCTCATGCCTTCTCACAAGACTTTCAAGATTATAAGATTCCTGGCCAAGAAACAAAAGCAGAATCAGCCCAATGGATTCCCAACGGATTCAGATGAAACCTGGCAATACAATCAGGTAAACTCCAAGAGGAGACATTGGAGAAGAACCAACCTGGGTCTGTAAGGAACCACACATGAGAGATGGCTTGCATATGTATGCTGTACCCAGGTTGCCTGCATCTTGAAATCACTGAAAAGATCACTACTCTCTGGACAGTTGGGTATTTTAATTGGGAAATTATTGGATAAGTGATTTTTCCTATTGATTTCTTCTGCTGTGGTAGGTTGGTACAATAATAAATGTGAACCCTTTTTAAAAATAAAAAAATAATACTTCAGGATTGTTCCAAGGATTAAATGAATGTATGTAAAGTTCTTGATATGGTGAATGCCTGACACATGGTAAGCACCCAAAGGTTCAATGTCATCATCACCACCATTACATGTTCACACTTAATAATTTCGCACCCTGGCTGCACTACTGCATGTGCATTTTGTAACCCTGTGAGACAGTCACTTCGTGTAAATTACCAAGAGACTAAGGAGATCCCAGGGTCACTGGAAAGTGACAGAGCCAGTATTTGAATCCAATCTAACTCTTCACATGTGTGTGATTTGTATAAGACAAAGCAATTTATCTGTCATTTTTCTGCCATCTTTAAATTTAGTCGTGTATTGTTTTATTTTAGAATATTATGATCTACCTATTCTCTTCAGTGACTCCACAGCATTCCACTTTATGGGTGAACTATCAGCCGTTATGTAGTTCCCTTATTGATGGCCATTTAAGCTGTTTCCACCACTTGCCGTGACAAAATCTGTAGTGAAAATTGTTTTACTCTGTACATTCAGTACATATGGAAATGAATCTATAAGTTATATTCCTAGATAAATGGACATGCACTTTTGTTTTCAAATACCACAAACTGACTTTTCAAAAAGACTGCCTTGATTTCCATATCACCGAACATGTATGGGTTTTAGTGCCTACCTTTGCAAACAAGGCATTCATTAGGTAAATTTGGAGCCATGCTTAAAAACTCAACAACAAAAAATCCAGGAGTCGCTTTGTTGGCTTTCAACAAAGAAGGGGGACAAAGGTCTCTAGAAATGTGGCAATGGTTTTAATGCACTTTTTAATGTAAATCCCAAAACAAAGATGCTAGAATTGAAGGAAGGAATAATCATATGTCAGCACTAGAATGTGAACTTACTGGAAAGTTGGGCCTTTGTTACACACCTTGGAGGACAGCCTAAGAGGTGCCTCCTGTAGCAGGTCCAGGGCCACCACAGTGGTCCAAGCCAGGAATGGAAACAAAGTTATGTACTTTGAAGATTAGTAGGTTTATACCACAGGACACCAACTCATATGCCTGGTAGTTCTTTTGTTTCTTATCGGGACTTTTTCTTTCTTTTTTTTTAAGTAAAACTTCACTTCCACAAAGGCTTTAAGCCCTGCCCAGGTAGCTCAGTGGGTTAGAGCATTGTCCAGATATGACAAGGTTGCAGGCTCAATTCCTGGTCAAGGCACATACAAGAATAAACCAACGAATGCATAAATACGTAGAGTAGCAGGTCAATAATTCTCCCTCCCCCTTCTCCCCGCCTTCCTCTCTCTCTCTAGGATTAAATAAATAGATAAATAAATAAATAGCTTTAAGACAGTTTATAGAATTAAAACAGAAAACACTGAACACTTTTTAAATGAAAAAGAAAATTGGTAGATAAATAATTTCACCAAGGTGCCACCCAGTCCCCCAGGGTCTGAGTTGTGTCAAATGAACACTAAAATTCTTTCTAGGCTTCTGATGGCCAGGGCAAGTGATCATTTTTTACTTTGTTTTCATTCAGTTTTGGAAATGCCAACACTTTGAAAGCTCCTTCTATGGTCAAAGAACTACCAACGTGATTTTGCATACATTGCAAACCTAGTGTATGAGCTCATAGAACAGGGCTGCCTTGCTAATCACAGCACTGACAAATGACACCAGGTACAACTGTGTCTTCAAAATCAATCCTATTTTATCTAACTGGTTCAATTGACTTTTGGTTCTTGGCAAACAAATGGTCTCAGATTTAGACAGAGTTAGTTTAACATCCTTGTTGAGTCCAACATCCTTTGGAGTTCAGTCCAAGAATGTGTCCTTCCTTTTGGGAAGTAAGCAATATTTCAGTGAGTGTGGGTTTTTTTTTTCTTTTCTTTTCAAGCAGGCAACTTGACAAAGAAGAAGTCCTCGTTTTCCTGTTCAGATACACCCATATCAGAGTGTGTGACTTTCTGGACCTACTTGTCCATAAGCAGGAACTCTTCATTTCCTAAATGTATTCTTTTGCCTGCTAAAGGTTACCATCCTTTCCACCCAGCAGTCTCCTGCTGCTTCTGCACTGGCTGGAAGATGAAAGACACT
The DNA here is from genome assembly GCF_014824575.4 of Sturnira hondurensis. Lineage (NCBI taxonomy): Eukaryota > Metazoa > Chordata > Mammalia > Chiroptera > Phyllostomidae > Sturnira > Sturnira hondurensis. The sequence goes on along the minus strand of NW_028079344.1, from coordinate 55,731 downwards.
GCTATTCCTCAGAGCTGTCACCACCTTTGTGTCATGGTGTTTGTGCTAGGACCCAGAGGACAGTTCCCGTTCATTTAGGCAAACTGCCCTATGTCTTTTAACACACATTAGGACAGAGGAGTCATCCTCAGTGTAGGAAAGCACACAGAAGACTGACATTGCAGCTTTGGTTTTGAGGCCTGGTTAATATTTCATCCCCAGAACGGGAAAGGCTGTGTTTTGACGATGAATTTAAACTACCATTTCTTTATTAAATGTAAAACACCAGGCTGAGCTGTTCCTACTTTCCAAACAGTAGCCACATTCCACTGTTTAGAAATTGTGGAAAATGCACAGAGGGTAAATACTGCAATTGCCAAAGCAACAAAGCAAATGAAAACTTGAAAATGAGCCAAAGGATTCTGCCTTTTATAAAATACATAAAGTGATTACTTGAAGAGAGGGAGACGAAGATTTATGGAAGACGGGGTTTGACTTGGAAATGTGGTTCTCTAACTTCAGTGTTTCTAAGAATCACTTAGGAATCCCTTAGCCATCCCTTACCTCCCCCTACCCAGCAGATCCTGAGTCAGTGGCTCTGTTCAGAGAGCCAATCTGAACTTCTGACAAATATACCCTGGTGAGGTGTCTAATGCTGGAGTTCATGGGCCACCCTCTGAGCACTGCTGTCCAGCAGCGGTCTTCAATCTGGGAAGCTTCGAAAATCTGCACAGCAGATTAACGACATTAGAATGTCTGGGTGCAGCGAAGGTTGAGCACCCACCTCTGTGAAGATATTTTTCAGCTGCATGACCATGGGCAAATCCCTTACTGTTGTATAGTCCATTTGGGCTGCTATAGCAAAAATGCCAAAGCCACTGAGTAGCTTAGACACTTATTTACCACAGTTCTGGAGGCTAGGAAGTCCAAGATTAAGGCACCAGCAGATCCAGTGTCTGGCGAGGACCTCTTCCTGGTTTGTAGGTAGGTGCCCATCTTCTCTCTGTGTCCTCACACGGCCAAGAGAAAAGTCTCTGGCCCCTTCCTCTTCTTAAAAGACACTAATCCCATCAGGACCTCACCTATAGCTAATTACTGTCCATATGCTCCCCCTCCAAATCCCATCACAGCGAGGATTTGGGCTTCAACCTATGAATTGGTTGGGGAAGACACAAACAGTCCATGTTCTATGGTCCATCACACAAATAGATTTAGTGGTTGCTTCGTTATTAGTATAGTGCTTCGTAAGAAACAATTTGAAAATAGCATTTTGTATTTTTAAAAAGTGGGTATAGTGGTTTTGCATCCTTCCCAGAACAAGGTGGGGTGTGTAGCCCACATAGTGTGTGTGTGTGTTTCCTACTCTGGGGTCTTACTACTTTCTTCCTGAAAATAAAATTTTTCATTAAAAGTGAACGTAGAAATTTCTGGTATGACAAACAGTGATTTGGGAAAATATTTCTTTTTTAGTTACAAGCTTTTCTCTTTTTCTTAAAGATTTTTTTAAAATTTAAGTTTTAAAAAATGTATCAAGCCCTGGCTGGTGTAGCTCAGTGGATTGGGCGTGGGCCTGCGAACCACATTATCGCAGTTCAATTCCCAGTCAGGGCACATGCCTGGGTTACAGGCCAGTTCCCAGCAGGGGGCGCATGAGAGGCAACCATACATTGATATTTCTCTCCTCTCCTTCCTTTCCTCTCTAAATACAAATAAATAAAATCTTTTAAAAATGCATCAATTTTATAGAGAGAGAGAAAAGGAGAGAGACAAGGAGTGATTCGTTGTTCCACCTATCTATGCTCCCAACGATTGCCTCTAATGTGTGCCCTGATCCAGCATTGGACCTGCAACCTTGGCACATTGGAATGATGCTCCCACCAACTGAACTACCTGACCAGGGCTGAAGTTTTCAATAAAACTTTTAAAACGTATAGCCAAAGCAATGAGTTATCTAAAACATAATGTGCAGGCTCTGAATATCTCACTGAAAGGAACTAAGACTTCTTGGGGAAAAAGCAGCTTTCCAAGGCCAAGGTAATAATGTATCAACTAATTACAGATCATCTTCTTACCCATATATCTCTAAGAAATGCTACAGATGACTGTCATTTCAAAAAAACCCAGGAGCCTACTTGAAGAAGCTCTCACTGGCCAAAATTGGAACAATTAGAGCATCAAAAAGAAAATAACTGCACATGAAGTATGTGAAATCCGTAAGTTCATAATAATACTCTAAACATTATATTCTGCACCCACCACTAATAGAAATTTATGCAGTGACAGAAGTGTCTGTGTCTACAGTGGAGCATTCTCCCCACAGATTCTGTTTCCTCAATTCTCTCAGGTCTTCAGTTGAAAGTCTCCTTCACATCCTATTTGAAACTGCGTCACCTGACATACAAGCATTTCCTAGCTCTTGCCTATTTTTCTCAATATCTCTTATCATTATCTAACCTACTACAGACAATCAACAAAATGCACAAATAAATGTCTTCGAGAACATAAATCCCTGGAGAGTAGGAATTTATTTTTTTTTTATTTTTAAAAAATACTCACTTGAGCCCTGGCTGGTATAGTTCAGTGGATTGAGCACGGGCCTGTGAAGCAAAGGGTCGCTAGTTGGGTTCCCAGTCAGGGCACATGCCTGGGTTGCAGGCCAGGTCCCCAGTAGGGGACACATGAGAGTCAACCACACATTGATGTTTCTCTCCCACTCTTTCTCCTTCCCTTCCCCTCTCTGTAAAAATAAATAAATAAATAATATTAAAAAAATACTCATTCGAGCATATATGTTCACTGATTTTAGAGACAGAGGAAAGGAGAGAGATGGAGAGAGAGAAACATTGATGTGAAACAGAAACATTTATCAGCTGCCTCCTGGACATGTGGGATCAAACCTGCAAACTTTTGGTGTATGGGATGACACTCCAAACAACTGAGCCACCCAACCAGGGCTTTAAATTTTTATTTATTTATTTATTTTTAGATAGAGAAAGAGAGAAAAACACTGATTTGTTGTTTCACTTATTTATTCATTCATTGGTTAATTCTTGTATGTGCTTGACCGGGGATGAAACCCGCAGCCTTGGCATACTGGGACAACACTCTATGCAACCAAGCTATATGGCCAGGGCTGTTTGTTTTATTCACTTCCGTATTTCTTTTTTGAGATTTTATTTATCTATTTTTAGAGAGAGGGGAAGGGGAGGAAAAAAGAGAGGGAGAGAAATATTAGTGTGTGGTTGTCTTTCATGCACCCCCTACTGGGGACCTGGCCCGAAACCCAGGCATGTGCCCTGACTAGGAATCAAACCGGAGGCCCTTTGGTTCGCAGCCCGTGCTCAGTCCACTGACCTATACTAGCCAGGGCTCACTTCTATATTTCCAAAGCCAGAATAATGCCTGGAATGTGGAATGTACTCAATAAATATTAGTTGATGGAATTTGAGGTTATTTCTTGCACATTCTATAATAATCCTCCATGATTCTTATTTCTTCCATTAAAAGTTGTTTCAGGTGTTATTGTTCTTCTGGTAACTTAGATATAGAGGAATTAAATCAGAAGGGCACAGAGCAACAGAATGGAGAGAGGACTTTAACTGTAGGAGGCAAGGTGGAAGTTAGGTAAAATCAGTTTTGGAGTAAAAGATGGTAATAAGCATGCAGGCTCCTAGCTCCCCTCCTCTGAAATTGTTAAAAATACTGGGGCAAGGCAGGGAGCCGGGAATGCTCTACTCCCCTCATCAGATGAGACAGAGGATAGAGTGCTTTTAGAAAGACTTTAACAGAAAGGGTGACTGAACACAGGAAGCAGGACGACTGGACTTGGAGGTCACTCAAAAAGAGGGCCACACCTCAGCAACTCAGAGCTGATGCACTGGGAATCCACAGGGTAATGGAAAAATCACAACCCAGGAAGCAAACTTTTTCATGTATCTGGAATGTCACTAAGTGCTCCATGGAGCAATTAGCCTAATGTGGAATTTGGATGATCATTTTATAATCATGAAATGTCTATATTAAGTTATATTTGCCAATATTTTAGAAATAATAAGGTGCTTCCCTATGGGTTGCTCTTACTTGATTCTCCCAATAAGGTACATCACACATGCAGGTTTTACCATTGATCAGCCTTCCTAGTTAAGGGGCTGAGGAATTTGCTTCTACACCAGCAATGCCCCTGCCCTGTTTGGAGTGTAGGAACTGGAGGAGTTCACGCAGAGCCCATTTGGGGGCTTTAACTGCAGAGTCAGCCATGAGCTTTCTGCCAGAAGCTGCAGAGCAGCTGCCTAATGCCTCAACAGCACAGGAAGGCGAGCATGGGCTTGACTTGAATGCTTCCATCTCGCCTTCTCTCTACCTCCATATCAGCAGCTCTCATCACCAGACCCCGCCATCTACAAGGTCAGGAAGCCCCACCTCCCTTGCCCTCCCTCTGCAGCCCTGGGGGATGCTGCTCCCTCCCCACCTCCCCTCCCTGCTGTGAGTCTGGCTGGCAATTCCTCTCTCCAACCTATTGTTGTGGCATAAACCCTGTGCCTTGCTATTCCTTCCCTACCTTCGATTCTCAAAACTGTACTTTTACTCAGAGAAAAACCAATTAACAAAGTGGCTGCATCTTTCTTTTTGTGTTGCTGCCATCACCCTCCTCATGGCCCTCGAAGCCTGTGGTTGCTTCTGGCTGAACACAGAAGAGGCTGCACAAAGTGTGAAGAAGGACAGCACAAAAAGTCCTATTCTTTCTCCACCTGGGTAAGTTTTGTTGCCTCCATTTACATATGATGAGACTGAGGTACAGATTGATAAGTGACCTGGGCAGGATCACAGCCAAGTCGTTACACATAGTTAAATTGGGAGCAGCCCATGCACACTGGAGCTTTGTCACTCCATCAGGTGTCTGCCCAGAGATTCACCAACTAATATATTGTGTATGTATAAACCTAACTTTCCTGTCAACATTATCACAAAGCGTCACTAAGGTTGAGGAAGCGGGCAAGACAGACTATAAGATACTGGTTAAGAGCCGTGTGGGACATCATTCAGCCCAGAATTCAAATCCCAGCTCAGTCAGTTACCAACTCCATGATCTCAGACAATCTCATTTATTTAGCCCACTGAGCCTGTTTCCTTGTCTGTCAAAGACAAATAACTACATCTATTTTACCTACTTCATGGATCGTTGTGAAGATTCAGTTGGATGACATGCTTCTTAGAAACATTCAGAAGGGTCCTGGCATAGAGTACGTACTCAATAATTGCTACCTTAAATATTTTTCAATAGCAGACGTTTCGAACTTTTGCTTCTTAAGATGAAAACCTGTAGTTACATCTTAGATTAGCTATTAAATCTAACATCTTTTAACCAGTTGAACAGGTTACTTCTTGGTGTTCATTTTTTCCCCATTAGTCATGAAGACTAGATGCCAAATCACTCATTTTCCCCTCAACATTTTTCAATGATACAACCAAATAAAAAAAAACTTTTAAGTGAACACCCCAATGTTCACCTGCTACCCAGATCCCACTATTAAATGTCACTGAATTTGCTGTGTCATCTATTTATCCATTATCCATCCCTCCCTCTAGCTATCAATCTATCATTTTTATGTATTTCAAAGAAAATTGCAGACATTTCCCCCTGGATACTTCAGTATACTTATCATACCTAGACTTTACTTTTCTTTACATTTTCTAATAATTGAATTTTGAGTTAAAGGTACATTGGAGTTCATTCTGTCTCACTTCATTCTGCAAATGTAGAAACAGTCAGCAAATTTCTCTGGAAATGGCATTAGTTTTGAGAGTGATGATTCCAAGCAATATTCGTGACTATGTTTCAAGACTTTTTTCCATTTCAATTTTTTATAGTTTTTGTTTCTTTCTTTAACATATTTATTTTTTAAAGATTTTATTTATTTATCTTTAGAGGGGAAGGGAAGGAGAGAAGGAGAGAAATATCAATGTATGGTTGCCTCTCGTGAGTCCCCTGCTGGGAACTGGCCTGCAACCCAGGTATGTGCCCTGACTGGGAATCGAACCTCAATCATGTGGTTCGCAGGCCTGCGCTTGATCCACTGAGCTACACCAGCCAGGGCTATAGTCTTTGCTTTTATTTTTAAAAGACCTTTTTTTTGGAAAAAAAAAAGCAGCTTTAGGTTTATAACAAAAAAATTGAGAGGAATGTACAGACATTTCCCATATGTCCCTATTCTCATACATGTAGAACCTTTTCCATTATCAGTATCACTCACCAAAATGGTGTGTTTTTCAGCAAGGATAAACCTACATCAACACATTACAATCGCCTAAAGTCCATAATTTACCTTAGGGTTCACATGGTGTTGAACAATCTACGGATTTGGGAAAATGTGTAATGACATGTATCCATCATTATAGTATCACACAGAATAGTTTTCCTGCCTTGTAAACCCTCTGTGCTCTGTCTGTTCATCTTTCCTACTACCCTCACCCTTGGCAATCACTGGTCTCTTCACCATTTCCATAGTTTTGTCTTTTCCATAATGTCATGTACTTGAAATCATGTAGTAGGTATCCTTTTCAGATTGGCTTCTTTCACTTAGTAACATGCATTTACACTTCCTCCAAATCTTTTCATGGCTTGATAGCTCATTTATTTTTAACACAAAATAATAGTTTATTTCCTAGATGTACTACAGTTTTTTAAAGATTTTGTGTGTAAATATACATGTGTGTATATGTATATACATCATAGGGGTGCCAGAAGGAGAAAAGAAAGAGCAAGAAATTGTAATATATATATATATATATAGATAGATATAGATATAGATATATATACACACAAATATATATTAGAAGAGGTGAAGGGAGGGAGAGAAACATCGACATGACAGGGAAACATTGATTGGTTGTCTCTCAAATGCACCTTGTCCAGGACCAAACCCACTATCTGGCACTTACCCTGCCAGAGAACTGAATTAGTGACCCCTTGCCTCACAAGATGACACCCAACAAATGAGCAACACCAGTCAGGGCTAAATGTAATACAGTTTATTTATTCATTTGCCCACTGAAGCACATCTTGGATGCTTCCAAGTTTTGAAAATTATGAATAAAGCTACTATAAACATCCACGTGCAGGTTTGGTATAGACATGATTTTAACTCCTTGGGTCAGTACCATGGAGCACAATTGCTGGATCATATAGTAAGAGTATGTGAAGTTTTTTTAAGGTTTATTTTATTCTCATTCAAGAGAAAGAAGAAGGGAGAGAGAAACATTGATGCAAGAGAGAATCACTAATCAGCTGCCTCCTACACTTGCCCCAGCTCAGGATTGAGCTCATGATACAGGGTATAGCCAAGACAGGGGGGCCAAAAAGGGATTTGGAATGGGGTCCAGAACTCAAGGTGTCTAGGAAATATTGGAGAGAAATATAAGATGTCCTTACCCCTTCCCCCACAAGTGAGAGTTGGGGGAAGGGACACGTGGAGCAGGAACATGCAGGGCTGTTTTGTACAGCCACAACCTTGCAGCTAATCCATGGCTTGGTCCTTTAACATATCTATAGCCTTTGGTGGGTCACTTGGATATGTTAAATGGCTGTGGCCAGACTTGGAGCCAGGGGGGTGGAAGTCACTTCCCCCCAGGTTGGAACTGGGGGGCAGGTCCTCCGAGTTACAGTGCCTGTGTGGGAGGTTGGAGAAGATTGGCTCCAGGACCTGGGGCCACACCTGCCCAGGCTCACAATGGCAGCCCAGGAAACTTGGAATAACATAGGACTGCTGGCAGGTGTAACTGATTGTAGGAGGAGTCAGAAATGAGGGTACAGAGAAAGAGAACCACGTGGCTTTGCCAGAGTGGGGATCCCTGCAGCCAGTTGAAGAAGAGAACCACGTGACTTTGGCAAAGTGCAAACCCTTGCAGCTTTGGTAGAAGAGGTCCACGTGGCTTTGGGGTGCTCCCTTTGGCCATGTGGCCTGGGAAGCAGGAGAGAATTTGCCTGGAAAAATGGGTACAAAGAACTCTTGCCAGTGGACCATGAGAAGGTACCACATAACTTTGGATTAATTAGAAATTCTGCCTGGATGGTGACACAGCTGATGGAGCCAGCAGCCTGGAAACATGGACATGTGCTCTTTTCCTAAGTTACAGTACCATGAATTAAGGCAGGGGGAGAAGGGAGTGCTGTGTGCATAGGTGGATATCCTAAAGGACTTTGATATTTTAATGAACATGTTAGGTTACTACTTTAAGTCTATATAGCATTAAATAAACATTTCCTTTCCTTTTCACAAATCCCTGTCATTGAGAGATGGCTTTCCAATTGGTGGCGGACAATCAAGCCCAATAGGTGGTCCGGACGGTATTAGTATACCACCCTCCGGAGTCTGGGCCCCGACGTGTCTGTTCTGTAACACTCACAGTTTGGGCCCTGACCAGTAATTAAACCAGTGACCTTAAGGTTATGAGACAACACTCCAACCAGCTGAGCCACACCAGCCAGCTATGTGCAATTTTGTAAGAAACCACCAAATTGTCTTCCAAAGTGGCTGTACCATTTTGCATTCCCACTAGCAATGGATGAAGTCCTATTGGTCCACATCTTCATCAGCACTTGGTGTATCATTGTTCTCGATTTTGGCTATTTTTATTAAGCGTGTAACGGTATCCTATATTTGTTTTAATTTGTATGATTTTTTGAAGTCCATTGTGAGCTCTTCTAGATAGTTCTGTGAACTGAATTGTCTCCCCAAAATGCATATGCTGAAGCTTTATCCCCAGTGTGACAGTATTTGGAGAAGGAGCCTTTGGGAAGTATTTTGGATTAGATGAGATCATGAAGGTAGGAATGTCATAATAGAATTGGTGTCCTTATAAGAAAACATACCAGAGATCAGGGTCACTCTCTCTGCCAAGTGAGGACATAGCAAGAAGGGTCCTGTCTATAGGTCAGGAAAAGAGCTCTTGCCAGAACCTGACCATGCTGGCACTATGATTTTAGATTTTTCAGCCTACAGAAATGTAAAACATATATTTTTATTAGGCCACCAATTCTATGCTATTTTGTAATGGCAGCCTAAGCTGACTGAGATAGCTGTAAATATATTGAAACTATTGGGTAATCTTATCACAGACTACAAATTAATGCCTTGCAGAAAAGACTAATGCAATCTCAATTCTTTGCTGAAAATGAGTTGAATAACAATTATGAACAAAAAAATGTCATGGTAGAAAAAATATTTGCAAATCATATATCTGTAAGAGGGTAATATCCAGAATATATACAGAACTACTACAACTCAACAACAGCAGAAACAAATAAATTGATTTTAAAATAAGCAAAAGCCTTGAAAAGACATTCCTCTTGAAAAGAAGCATAAACAAATGGCCAATAGGCACATGAAAAGATGCTCAACATTACTAGTTATAAGGAAATGTGAGTCAAAACAATAAGATACCACCTAATAACACCCTTTGAAATGACCACTATCAAACTAACAAATAACAACAACAAAACAGTACAACCTCCTCTCATATTTGAGCCTTGACTGCTGTTGGCAAGCCCTCGAGAACCCAGCTTGGGTGATAGGGGAGGGTGTGCCACTGAGCCCTATAGGACATCTACTGCATTAGGGCCACTATCAAGGCAGGAAGTCAAAGCAGCTCCACCTAATACATAGAAACAAACACAGAGAGGCTGCCAAAATGGAGAGACAAAGAAACATGGACCAAATGAAAGAACAAAGCAAAATCCAGAAAAACAACTAAACAAAAGGGAGATAAGCAATCTGTCAGACTCAGAGTACAAAACACTGGCTATAAGCATGCTGGAGGAACTTAGTGAGGACCTTGACAGCATAAAAAAGATGCAGTCAGAAATGAAGGATACCATAATTGAAATAAAGAACAATTTACAGTGAAACAACAGTAAAATGGGTGAAGCTGAGAATCAAATCATCAACTTAGAACAAAACAAAGCAAAAACAACCAATCAGAACAACAAGAAGAAAAAAGAATCCCCCAAAACAAGGATAGTATAAGCAGCCTCTGAGACAACTTGAAGAGGCCCAATATTCTCATCATAGGGGTGCCAGAAGGAGAAAAGAAAGAGCAAGAAATTGAAAATCTATTTGAAAAATAATGAAAGAAAAGTTCTCTAATTTGGTGAAGAAAATAGACATGCAACTCCAGGAAGCCCAGAGTCCCAAACAAATTGGATGCAAAGAGGCCCACACCAAGACACATCATAATTAAAATGCCAAAGATTAAAGATTAAGAGAGAATCTTAAAAGTAGCAAGAGAAATGACTCTAGTTACCTACAGGGGATTTCCCATAAGACAGTCAGCTGATTTCTCAAAAGAAACTTTGCAGGCTAGAGGGATTACCAAGAAATATTCAAAATTATGGAAAAACTGGGGACCTGAAATTAAGATTGTTCTATCCAGCAAAGCTATTATGTAGAATCAAAGGGCAGATGAAAAGCTTTCCAGACAAGGAAAACCTAAAGGAGTTCATCATCATCAAACCATTATTATATGAAATATTAAAGGAACTTATTTAAGGAAAAAATCAAAACTATGAACAGTAAAAGGGTAATAAATACATATCTATCAACAATTTAATCTAAAAAATAAGCTAAGCAAACAGGAAAATCAGTGAGAGAATGATGGATACAGAGAGCATTTTTGATGGTTGCCGGATGGGAGGGGGTTGTGGGGGAATGGGTGAAGAGGTGAGGGGATTAAGAAGTACAAATAGGTAGTTACAGAATTGGCATGGCAATGTAAAGTACAGTATAGGAAATGGAATAGCCAAAGAACTAATATGCATGATCCATGGACATAAACAATGTTGTGGGGATTGCCTGAGCCAGAGGGCATGCTGGATGGAGGGGGGCAAAAGGGGAATAATTGAGACAACGGTAGTAGCATATTCAATACAAATTTTAAAAAAATAAACTAACAAGTATTGACAAAGATGTGGAGAAATTGAAACCCTAGTGCATTGCAAATGGGACTGGAAAATGATAAAGCCACTAGAGAAAGAGTATGGTAAAACCTAAAAAAGTAAAAATACCATTACCCTATGATCCAGCAATTTTTCTTCTGAGTATATACTCAAAAGAATGGAAAACCAGGTGTCAAGGAGATATTTGTACACCCATGTCCATAGATGCATTATTCAAAATTGTCAATAGGTAGAAGCCACCCAAGTGTCCATCAACAGAAGATTTAATTTTTAATGTGTTATGTATACAATGGAATACTATTCGGCCTTTAAAAGGCAGGAAATTCTGGCATTGCTGCAACATGGATAAACCTTAAAGATATTATGCTAAGTGAAAAAGCCCAGTCACAAAAGGACAAACACCGATGATTCCACTTAAATGAGAGACCTAGAGTAGCCAGGTTCATAGAGACAAAAAGTAGAATGGCGGTTGTCTGGGGCTGGGCGGAGAGAAGTTACCGCTTCATGACTATAGAGCATCAGTTGTGCAAGATGAGTCCTTGAAATGAATGGTGGTGACAGTTGCACAACAACATGAGTGTACTTAATGCCATAGAACTGTACACTTCAAAATAGCCAAAAAGAGTAAATTTTATATTATGTGTATTTACCATAATTTTAAAAAATAACTGTCAGGCAGTTACACATAGTTATTCCTTGGTGAATGTCTATCAGATCTTTAAAGATTCTATACCAATAATCCACCAAGATTGTGCAAGGTTTATAGTTTATGAAACACATCATCCATTACCTCACTTATCTTTAGAACATCTCTCTGAGGCAGCCCTGGCCAGCACAGCTGTTGGTTGGGCATCGTCCCGTTAACCAAAAAGTTGCAGATCCTTTTCCTGGTCAAGGCACATGCCTGGGTTGCAGGCCCTGTCCTCAGTCAAGGAGCACGCAAGAGGCACTAACCAATGTTTCTCTCTCACATAGATGTTTCTCTTCTTCTCTTTCTCCTTCCCTTCCCTTCTCTCTGGAATGAATAAAAGAAAAAATCCTGTGAAGCAGATAACATATATGTTATTACCATTTTACAAATGAAGAAATTGAGGCTCAGACCAGGTCATGGAGCTAGGCAACTGCAGAATCAGCAATTAGAGACTGGTCTCTGTCTCTAAAAGTGGAGTCGTTCTATTTTTTTCAGAAGCTTCCGGGTCCTGGAATCCTTAATGGTAAACCACCTCTACATCTCCTTGGGTAGTGGTACAAGCAGTTTTAACTCTGTTGGTTCACGAGCCTCACCAACTGGCCACTGTCACAGGTTTGTTTTCTGTATGGCCTGGTCTGTTTTACTGCACCTCATAGTCAGAGTCCTTGGGTCTAACTCTGGCCAAACATCTTTCAAACAGACGTTCTTAATAACAATTCTGTATGGATGAAAAAGTTGTGTAGATATTTCCACATTGCTACTGGAAAACTCAAAATACCCATTGTAGATGATTTAGTATTAGAGGTGTATAAAAACTTGTTCCTGTTAGGATGCAGCCAGCTGCAATTAAGACCTGGTTTAAATAATAAAATAATTGTATTGGTTCCTGTAAGTGCCAAGTTTAAAAACCACATAACCTTCAGGTCTGAAATTATTTGGAGGTTTATTATAAATAGAACCGGGGTTCCTGGACCCCTTTCACCCACTCTGTCCTCTTTCAAGCACTGGCTTCTTCTTCTTCAGCCTGGCTTCTGTCCTGGGGGCCCAATGGATGACAGCAGTGGGCTCGTCTCTACACACACAGTATCCAAAGGGGAAGAGGTGGGTTTAGTCACAGTATTCTAAGCATGAGTTTCATTATGATTGGACTAGCGGAGTTCCATGTCAAAGCCAGTCATTGAGTTCAGGCCAATGAATGCACCAATTGACTTAGTTGAAGTCCTGTGCTCACCTCTGTGAGCCAGCGGTAGTACCGCCTTTCTTAAATCATCTGGTTCCCCAAATGAAACCTATATGTTGTGGGAAAGGAGAAAGGGGAAATGGCTATCAGGGATGAACCAACAAGGGTCTACCCCTCAGAGCTTCCCAAGCAGGGTGCTTGGGCCAGTGAAAGGACGGGGTTAAGGTACACTGGGAGCCCAGCAGTCCTTAGGCCTCCGGGAAAGGCTAGGGCAGCTGGAATTCCAAGGCAGGTTCTCCAGCCTTCAGCTGTCACTTGTGCAGTACAAACACGACTGCTTTCTATGTCTGTCATGATAAGAAGGGATTTGGAAATACTGTACTAACAAGCCATTTTGATAGTTCTTGCTCTGCTCTCAAGAAATCCTCGAGGTCCTTGAGACCCCCATCTTCTGTCTTGAGGGAAGAACACCACACCTGATTTTGACAGGGCTGGCCTGGCACTCTCCAGCAACCAGGCCACAGTGTATCCCTTCTTCTGGCATCTTCTCAACAGCATCACCCCATTCCCGTCTCTGCACCCCCATATTCTGCTCTCTGTCAGCTACTTCTTCACAATTCCCATGAGTTATACCTGAACCAAAGCACTTTGAAACTCCAGCTTAATATTTTAAAATCCACTCTTCTCTTCCCTGGACAGAAGAGTCACCCCTAGAATTTATAACCACCCTTTTGATAGTTTGTCCAAAAAAGGGAGTTATTTCATCATTTTGAGAATACCACATTTCGTCACATGGAGAATACGGATGATTAGTATTTTATGGCACTTTCATTGATTACAAATAAGCTATACCATTCTTGGATCTATATGTATTATTGCTGATGTTCATAGAAATTTAAAGCTTTCAGAGCCTAAAGAGATCATCTAATCCAACCCTTTGCTTTATTGGAGAGAAAATCAGTTTACAGGAGTTAATGGTATGCTGGCCCAGTATTATTAATACTTAGTTCCTCTGAAGCTAAGCTCAGTCCTCTTCCTTCTACACCAGGTGCCAGCCTTAGCTATTGCCAAAATCAGGAAAGGTAAGAAGCTTCCGGGTTGGTGAATGATCCACATGTAGGGCAGGGGCCCACTCCAGCTCCCTGGGGACAGAAGCTCCTGTTTATTTATTTATCTAAAAATAAATAAATAAAATCTTTTAAAAAATGGATCGATCATGAAAGTAGTATTAAAACCTTTAAAATTTATTTTAAAAAAGGAAAGAAGAAAGGAGAGCAAAGAGTGAAGAAAAGTGATGAAGGAACGACATTTTACTTGAGTAACTAGGGGATGAGGCAAAAGCAAAAGCATAAACTCCAGGATAGACAAATGAGGTTCTATTAAGCCAGTCATTATTCCTGGTGCAAGATCGACGGTGATATATGATAAATATTCTCTGGAGTATAAAACAAAGAGATGAGGAAACTGAGGCTTAGAGAGGTTAATTAACTTGAAAAGGTTAAGAGATAAATCCAGTTTTCTCATCTCATTTAAATAACCCTTTAAAGTCCTTCTAACCTCCAATAAAAACAAATGAAAATATATATCTGTTTCAGTTCCATACTTATATTAAACTTAGCATCTATCCTTAGAACAGAAAAAAATCACAAAAGGTAAATTGAGATCTCTTCTGAGTATTCCACTGAAGTGAGCTCAGAAGGAGGAACAGAAAACGAATCGGATACTTAGCCTTCTATTAACTAAGAACTAGTGTTATTTGGAAATTTGCAGAAGTGATGCCAGTACTGAAAAGTCAAACATCTTGGTGTGAGAGAGATGGTGAATATCTAGTTTTCGGCATAAGGGACACCAATCTCTGCAGCCTGCAACCCATTTCTGAATCGCTCACCCCACTTCCTTGAATAGCATACTAGGAAAGAAGGAAGCAGAGACAGCAATAAAGATGGGGGAAGGAACTGAACTGCTGCTATTGTGAGAAACTGGAGAAAGGCAAGCTGGAGGTGGGAAGGACAGGCAGAGCCAGGGCCTGGCAGCATAAAATCAAAGGCTGAACCTGGATTAGGAACATTCACCTGCCAGGAGGCCATGCAGAAGCAGAACTCTGAATCTGGCCCAGGTGATGGTAGGTGTATAGAGGTAAGTCCATCTATCTAAGGTGCAACAAGCAAAACATGTTTGTAGGCCAATCTGCTTTGCTCTAAAATGTTTAGTGTCCATTTTGTTACCTCATTTAATCCCCTTAACAACTTTGAGATTTAAACATTTATTCTTGCCAAGTTTAGGGATGAAGGAACCCAGGTTTACAGATGCCAAATAACTTGCTTGAGTCTACACAAAGTGCAATTCTTTTACCTATCGCCCCTTTTGTTCTAAAACACCTCCCAAAACATTATTAAAAATAAGGCTTCTTAAAAATCTGAATACAAAGGCATAAAATCCTCTGCATGGGCCTTGAAAGGGAAATAAAGCCCAAGGACAAGTATTAACTTGTAATTGAGTGTACAAAGCAAGAGAAGCCAATTGAAAGGAAAAAAAAGTCTCCATGATATTGACCTACCTACCACCCTCCAGTGTTAAGTGTTTTGGTAAGAAACATTTGCCATTTGTTCATAACTGAGAATTCCCGATCCACTGCAAGTCCCAAATAACATCAATCAGACTCCTTGTCTGAATGCCATCTTCATGCACAGAATATGTTGCGCTTAGTAACTGCTTTACTATAACAGAGTTCCCTGAATTAATGTTTCTTCTCTTCCAGCATCAGGCGAGCAAGGCGTTAATTCACATACTCATAAATGTCAGTGCAAATGAGCCCTGACTCATCATTTTCAGAGATCTGAGTTACAAAGAGGAATACCCTCTGATATATTCCCAATACATGCCCTACGTGGAAACAGGTTTAACATTATGACAGAACAATCTGTTGAGAATGCCTTTCAAGGAAAACACGCTGTTGTGTGAACCCAGTGGGCAGATGTAGAAACAGGAAGGCTGAGATTGGAGTCAGGCTTACTGGTCTTTTGATGTTTTCCGAACCACCTAAGGAGACCAGTAGGCTCTGAGAGAGCTGATCAAAGGCACCTCTGCAGGTTCGAATTAACAGGAGCTGCTGAATCAGAGCAGCCCCTGCCTGCGAATAGAGGCACATTTCACCAAATAAAGTTAGTCTTTTAGTCAAGCTTAGAGGTGGCAGTTCTTTTATAAAACTTATATAGGCTAAGTTTATTTCTGTTGTATCTTAGGTCTCCAAAGGGGAAATAATGCTCTGTTTTACTTTGTTCACAGAGCGCTGTTTATTTACTTTAAAGCTGCTCTTTGCTCCGTGCTGTATATAATTTAAGACCTTTGACTCTAATGGACATACATTGTTTCAGAAAAGGGGAGTTTGCGGGTAGGAGGTAAAGAGTGGGAAAGCATTGCCATAAATCTTTACTTCCCTTTGAAAATTGCAAGTGTTGTTCAGTTACGCTAGCCTTTGTCCTAGAGCAGTCCCTAATCTCTATTTGGCCGAATATAACTTTAAAGATATTTTTGTAAAAAGAAAGTTGAAAGGACCAACACAGAGTAACTATCAATACTAGGATAAGTCTAAAGATTCTCACAGTCAAAATAAAAAAACAGAAATGTGCTAAAAATGGTAGTAGTCCAAGGTTGCAGGCTCGAGAAGCCAGTACTTAGAAAGGAAAATGAAGTACATTGAATAAAACGCCAAGTGTTAAGACTTACACAGAGAAGGAACATTCACCTGCCAGGAGGCCATGCAGAAGCAGAACTCTGAATCTGGCCCAGGTGATGGTAGGTGTATAGAGGTAATTATTCTTTAGGAAAGCAAAAGGATGTGTCAGGTCCTGCAAGTCTCCCTGCAAGGCAAAGCTGGCCAAAGGGAAATGGAATGGGTGAGAGGAATGCAGTTGACAGACAGCAGACCCGTCCGCTGAAGTACTTGGAAGATGAACCTTGTATAGGGTCATCTGCCAAAGCAATCTCCAAAACTTTACTGAACAGTGTGATAAAAATGGGATGGTTCCAAGTTCTTTCATTTCAGGCATAAGTGTGTGGAAAGTGTAAGCTTGCAGAATCACCCAAAGGATGGGAGCTCTACCGCAGCTGGTAACTACAGACCAGCAGAACATTGATGGGTCTGTTCCCTTAGATACACAAATACATTTCATCAGGGTTGTCGGAATTAACTGAGACATGACATAAACATAAAATGTTCACACTGGCTAGTGTGGCTCAGTGGACTGAGCACCGGCCTATCGACCGAAAGTTTGCCAGCTAGATTCCCAGTCAGGGCACATGCCTGGGGTGAGGGCCAGGTCCCCATCTGGGGACATGCAAGAGGCAAGCATACATTGATATTTCTCTCCCTTTCTCCCTCCATTCCCCTCTCTCTAAAAATAAATAAAGTATTTTAAAAAGTTGAGAATAAATTTAAAGCAACACAATTATAACATTCTGCTCTTAATTAGCCCAAGGAGACCTAAAACTAGATCTCTGAGCATTGCTTTTTATTCTCTAGCCAGCTTCCAGAGATAAACTTTTTTGGTTTGGTACAAATGCCATGTTCACCTTCTTGCAGGGTTAGCTCTACTTGCTAGTGGCTTGGCCTTACAGTTTTTTAAAAGATTTTATTTATTTTTAGAGAGGGGCAGAGAGGGAAACACTGATACAGGAAAAATCAGTCCATTGCTTCTCCTATGCACCCTGACCAGGACTGAACCTGCAACCCAGGCACATGACCTGACTGGGAATCAAACCTGAAAACCTTCCCTTTGAGGAAGGATGCTCAACCAGCTGAGCCACACCAGTCAGGGCTTGGCTTTACATATTACTATATGCACTGCACGTATAGTATAATATGAGCCCAGTGCCAAATTTCAATCTTACGTTAAACTCTAATTGGATAAGTTAACTTGGGTGATAAGAGTGATGATTCTACAGCAAATTACATTTCTTTCACAAAGATTGACTAATGCCTCAACAAAAAAAATTGCAAAACAAAATTATGTTTGTTGGAAAGAGATTCCTAATGTTCTACTTAAGAAGAGAAGCAATAGCTGATTTAAAGAATTACTTAGAGAAGTGGTTCCCAAGCTCGGTATGCAGTAGCATCACTAAGGGAGCTTTTAAAAATTCTTCAACTCACACCAGTTTTTGTGTTTGTGGGATTTTTAAGCTTTTGAGATGATTCCAGTGAACAGATACACTAGTACAAGTTATCCAATTGACAGAGAGAACCTAGGATGATGTGAAACAGAGCCTCGGAGATCATCAAGTGATCTAATATAAATCTACTGTAGTTCTTCTAGGAGAAAGCAGGAAAAAAAACAACTGAAGAAATGGGCAAAGCTTCCCAAACATAAACTTACTGATTCAAGCCGCTTAACAAACCCCAAGCACAGAAATGCAAAGAAAACCATACGTAGGCACATCAAACTGCTGAAATACAATGATAGAAGAGCCGGAGAAAAAGACATTACATACAAGAGAAGAACGATACAAGAGACAATTGATGTTTCATGAAAAACAGTGGGAGCCAGAGGTAATGCCACTACAATGATGGAAAAATAACCCAAAGAGATGATCAACCCATAATTCTATCTTTAGTGAACCTGTCTTCCCAAGATAAAAGTCAATTATTTCCAATGAACAAAAACAGATGGTTTGTCACCAGCAGGCCCACACGAGTCTCAAAAAATTCCTGTAAGTTGAGGAGACATGTTATTTAGACTGACACGAATGTAGAGCCTCACAAATAGTAAACATTCAGCAAACATAAAAGACTATATATGTACATTCTCTTTTCTCTTGTTTTAAGACACATGTAAGTTTAAAACAGAAATTATAATGTTGTCTTGTTGGATTTGTCATGTAGCTATAGTGCAGGAAAAATGAAGAGAGGATGACTTGAACTACCCTGCTGCAAGGTTCGATATTATGTGGAAACTTGTGTACTGACCGAGTAGATTGTAGTAAAGATATATATTGTAATCCCAGAACAACCATTTAAAATGTCAACCATAATGGAAAAATACATTAATATAGTTTATAAACCAATAGAAAAAAATAAAAATAAAATACTAAAAAATATATATATAATCCAAAAGGCAGGAAGAGTTGCAGAGAAAAAAAAGCTAAAATGGTAAATAAATACTAACATATCAGCAATTACATTAAATGTAAATCAAGTAAACACACCAAGTACAATAGGCAGATTATTAGTCTAGATAAAAAATACAGACCCAACTGTATGCTATCTAAGAGGGATGAACTCTAGACCTGACTGGTGTAGCTCAGTGGATTAAGTGCAGGCTTGTGAACCAAAGGGTTGCTGGTTTGATTCCCAGGCAGTGCACATGCCTGGGCTGCTAGCAGGTTTGGGGGGGGGGGGATGTGTGGGGGGGCGGTGGGAGAGGCAACTGCACATTTATGTTTCTCTCCCTTTCTCTTTTCCTTTCTCTAAAAGTAGATAAAATCTTTAAAATATAAACATAAAAAGGATGAGCTCTAAATACATTAAAATACAAATACATTAAAAATAAGCAAATGAGAAGATATGCCATCCAAGTTATATGCATAAAAACATTTCCATTAGCATTTTTTTGTATTTACCTTTCCAATTACACTTATTACACAAATTACTGTCCATCAAGATCTCTATCAATTTCAAGGGGGGGGAAATAAAACCGGCAATCTGGAGTGACTTTTTTCTTAAACCTTTGGGTTTCATGTGACCCTTGACATTTTCCTGAATCACTCATATGGCTTCCTTCTCTCCCCTTTCTGGGATGACTCATAACATAACTAGGGAAGACTTTCGTGATTTGCTGGCCTCCCTTATCAGTACTGACTTGCAGCCTTTGATGTAGCTATTAGAGCAAGTAATGATTCTTAATCCCCTTTATCTCATTTTGTGTTTATTTTGTTCCTTTTAGATACTTTCTCATTTCATTTTTAGTGTTATCTATTTCTATGACCCTGAGGTGGGACTAGTCCACTCAAGGCTGATGTGCCCCTTAAAGCTGTGCTCCTAACAGGGTATAGTACCACACCTCTTCCTCTTAACATTTATTTAAAGAGAGAAGACTGGGTAGGGGAAATCATCAATTTGTTGTTCTACTTATTTATGCATTCACTGGTTGACTCTGTACGTGCCCTGACCCTGGTTCGAAACCACGACCTTGGCATACAGGGATGATGCTCTAATCCATTGAGCAACCTGGCCAGGGCCTCGCTCATTGTTCTTACATCTCCCGGTTGTAAGTTTTTCTCTTTCATTTACCAGAAGTCTTTGAATTTAGCTCTTTCTACAGTAAGTACTTTCTAAATAGTTTCAGAATTAGATAAATGTAAATTTGGAAGAATTTTTCTACATTCCTTAAACCATGCTGAAGCTGTGACATTCCCTTAGACAACTCAGAGCTGGGTCAGGGCTGGAAAGAACATGACTGTCATTAACAAAGAAACCTCATACTAAGCGTGACTGCTAAGAATAGTTTTGTGGCATGTGACAAATCTGCTCAACCATAAGTGAAAGGACCACCAATTCCCCTCTGGCCACCCTGGCTTCATAAATAATTGTCTATCCCAACAAACTCCACTTGTGACCTTAGAAAATAAACCTGATAAACCAACAACCCCACAGGAGACAAAGCCGCACTGTTTTAATCATTGTAGAAAATGTTTTCAGAGGTGATCTCTGTTCAAACTAGTGCTCTACTTTAATGTAAAGCCCTTATCTAACTGTTACCACTAAATAAAGTTTAAAGGGTAACATGAAAGAGGGGTAATACTAAGAGACTGCTTAGATTGTTGTTTACTTCTGGAAAGTTAAGCCATAATCAGGTGCTTTGAGACCTTTCTTTTCAACACTGGCCATGTTTTAATATATGCAAGACAGATTACTAAGGGCTTTAGTGGTTAGCAAATCACTGAAGGAATGACTCATTTTAATTTGCCACACGGTTTTAAGAAAAGCTTTATGCTTCCTATCAAGAGTCAATATCACACATCCTGTTTATACATACTGGCTTGTTGTCCTCAGTTCTTCAAAGAGCTGGTGACACCCCCTTAACTCACACTCCACCCAACCCCCAACTTCCTCTCATTGGTGTGATACATATTCCTACTCACTTTTAAGAAGCACCTCCCTCAACAAAACACTCTATGTTACAGTAAATTTTAAAGAAAATACTTTATTATGTCATGAACAAAGGCATCAACTAGATTCATACTCGTTTGAAAAAAATTGAAAATTTATTAGACAGTATGTGGGCATCCTGTTCCACATGGGAATGAGAAGATGCTATAGGTTCTCTAAGTATTGCACAGTCTGAAAAAAAACGCCAACAAAAAATGGGGGGGGAAGAGGAGAAAAAAAATCACATGATCTTGGGAACCATCTCACATTATGAATAATCTACCAAGAAACAGTAAAAAAAAAACTTTGTTTCTACAGTAGCTTTAGTTTATAGTTTGTTGGAATGACTGTATTCCATTGAAGACATCTCAGTAACAGGAAGCTTCATTTTAGCAATCCCATGTGCAAATATTAATAAAAATATATATAAAATAATGCAATTAATCTCTTGCCATCACCCCGGCAATCATAACATTTGTGAGAACCGTTTTGCTGGAAAAGGGTTACACTGTGAGTTTGGCCTGAAGCTCCATCTCTGCAGCGCGTTTGAGTGCAACATCCACTAGAAGCTGAAATCCACTAAAATCCTGGTTGAGGTCCGGTGGAGTAGGGGGAGGAGTGTTGAAAAGACCACTTTGTGTATTTGTACTTGGTCCAGATTTACAGGTGTCCTCAGGGTACACCAGGGAGGTGTCTATAAAGTTGCTGGCCGCTATCTGCTGTATATCTGTGTTTTGTCCCACACCAACGGGCTGACAGAGAGAGAAAGGCACATCTTTCAATGCAGTCACAGTGGTATGACAGATTACTGATGGACGAGCCAGAATTGATCCTGGAGATGATGGCTTAGGGGAGGGTGGCCTGCCCAGGGCTGGGTTTGGTCCAGCTGTACAGGAATGAAATGGGCTCTCCTCTAGAGTTGGCATGAAGTTCTTGATGCCCATCGCTGACTCCACAGAGCTTGCTTCAGAAATCTTGGCCCCACGGCGAGAAATTGTGAACTGATTTGGATCTTTGCCATCCTTTCTTAGCATGTCAGGGAGGAGCCTGCGGCGCGCGTTGATGAACCAGTTACAGACCTGAAACCACACAGGTACGCTTTAACACTGAGCATGCATGTCCTGAGAACCATCCATAAATGCCTACGTGATATCTCTCTGCATCTAAGAAGGGGTAAACAGGCTTACTGAAGCTTACAAAGTTATTCCAACATATCTGAGTCCAGCCCAGAAAGAAAAGGGCTTCTCTCCTAACACAAATGCCTTTTTGTCTCATCATCCTTACATCCTTAAACCTTTCTTTTCAGGAAAAAAAGGTCTAAATTCTCCAATGTCTAAAACTGCTTTTAGGGAAGGAAGTTTACCTTTCGACTCTCCCCCACACTAACGGATTATCTGCTGCCCCAACATCTAAGTTAATCAACTACAGGAAAATCTTTCCTGTATGAAAAGGGCCACTCCCCCCAGTTACTGATTTTTCCCAGTTCAAATCACTGTGTCAACAGACAGACATGAATTACCTCACTGAGGACTATCCTCGTTTAAATATCAAACCAGTTTCCTGGGTAATAAGAGTAAGATTTAACCTCCCTTTTATGTTTGTTGCATTAAGCAAGGCTTTCTTAGGCATTAGGAAAATGTTATTTGACAGATGACTGGTTCAGTGTTTTCTGTTTCTTTTACAATTATTAGCTATCAGTACTAGAAAGTTTATAAGATATTCTTTTTTTTGAGCCAGGAGGCACTTAAGGACTTGACATACAAGAATGTTATAAAATAACTTTAGAAAGGAAAAAGAAAAGAAAAGAAACCTCTGTGCATATACCGTGTTCTTTTCCCTTACCTGTAGTGTAGATAGGTGTGTTTGTTGGGACAGTAATGCTTTTTCTTGCTCTGAGGGATAGGCGTTGTATCGGTGCTCATACAGCCAATCACGGAGAATCTGCACAGATTCCTTCGGCAGGTTGCCTCTCCGCCTTCTCTTGCCTGAGCCAGAAGAGGAAAGGTCCAAGGGGATGTCCATGCTGTCATCATCCTCAGTCTCACTGCCGGATGCTGCAACGACACCTAGCAAAGGACAAAGGCCAGTGTTAACCACTTTCATCAGCAGGGCACCTCTGCAGAACTCATCTCTTTTGACCATTTGGTGTGAACATGTTTTCTCAACTGCTGGGAGCCCAAGGAGGGACCAGTGTTTTCTGTTCTGAAATACCAAAGCACATGTGAAGTATCAAGAGTAATCTGACCAGAAACACATTCTAGACTCTCAACCAGTTGTGCCTTATTGTACCCACTTTCCTACAGAATTTAACTTTTCACAGTTCTTTGGAATGATACTCAGGCCAGTTTTTCATGTAATCCAACAGGAGACAAAGCTCCACCCAAGTGAGTAACAGTTTGCCACCTGTGTTATCAGGAAAGGTACAACAGCAGATGGAATGTGTCTAACAACCTGCTCTTTGAGGTCACTGCTATCGAGGATAAACCTAATGAGTTTCCCATTGTACATTTTAAACGCTATGCTTCCTCTTTCTTCTACTTAAGTTTTGAAATAAGAGGGAAAATTACACTTAACTCAGTATTCTAAAGATAAAAATTTCTGCCAATTGCATGGTCATTTCTTTTTCATGGATACTTGTATTTGTTCAAAACTCAACACCTGCTTTTAATGGCCAGTACTAGTCACTCTTTATTAAACGTAAACAACCACTGAAATTTCCAATGTTGTTACACAAAAACATTTCCTATTAGAGAATAAAAATGCCTAAACTCAAAATTTTAACTTTCCACAAACTTCAAGTGCCATATTAATCTGAAGGGAAAATACTGCATTATCAGTAAGCAGGGTTGTCTTGAATTATTACAAGACAAAACTGAATACACAACCCCAAAGGAAACTCTCTTTTGTCCTTAAGTACTTTAATCCTACCAGATATTTTAAGCATTCACAAACCATAAAGATATTCAAATCACACATAGACTGCATATTCAGTAAAAGTTCAGACCTGGCTCTTTTAGACATTTAAACATAACTTAGAACTTTAAAATATTTAACACTGAAATAAAGAACAAACTGACAGTAACCAGAGGGGAGGGAGAGGGAGATGAGGGGAGCTGGGGGAGGGAAGAAGGAAAAGGCTCCCTAAGGAACAGTACAAAGAAACATGGACAAAGCCAAGGAAGGCGGGGGAGGATGGAAGGTGAGAAGTAGGGGTGGGTGGGGCAGGGGAAAGGGGTGGTGGGGGAATGGAGACAACTGTACTTGAACAACAATTAAAAACAAAATAAAAAACATTTAAATTAACGCTACTACCCCTCCCTGTCTTCAAAAGGACATGGGCAAGTCTTAGTTATTGAAGAAATACATTCTCCTTGTTTAACACAACCTAAAATTTAAAAAAAGAAAAATTATAAACTATCACATGCTTGAACATACCAGTATTTCTACATAAAAGAAATTAATTAAAATAACAAAATTTAAAGGTATGCATTCTTAATTTTGTTGACACAAACTTAATTGAGTGGTTTACCCAGATAGGAAATAAAAACGGAATATCTCTCACAGTGAGAAACCATTCAATGTATTTCTGAAGGTTTTTTTTTTAACCATCCTTTTAAAGCCTTTTAACACAATGAAACTGAAAAAACTACAGATTCAAAGATTCACTGATGAGGTATTTGCCCAGTTAATTGAGTCAGACTTTACTTGGTGACACATGGTTAGTTTTGGACTGCAGGGGGCATAAGGTACTGGAGGGAGTGTCCACTGAAGAGGCAGAACCTTCGGAAGACAAAGTAAAAACCAAGTTCTAACAAAAGAGCAGAATGATCTTGCAAATTCACTTTAGCTCAAGGCTTAGTAAACAGCCATCAATAAACCACACGAGAATCCTAAATTTTAACTCCCCTGTATTTCATGGTTCCCTTCACAAGAAGCTTCTATTAAACTGCTTTAAAAAGGGGGGGGGGAGAGGACATTTTAAACTGAAACTGCTTTCACTGTTGAGGAAATGAGAAAAATTTAAAACCCATACTGAAATTTGGGTGGAGAGCTATTTATAAAAACTTTAGTAAACTATAAATGAGTTTGTTTTGGACTTGTGAAGAAATCCAGCTTTTAAAATCAATCTTTTAATAATTGAATGACTAAAATAAATCTTGTTTAAAACTTCTCAATGTCTGAAAAGCCAGACATTCTTTTCAAAGCTGTTAACCACTCTCCCCTTAAAAATTTTGTTTAAAGTGTGAAAATTTGCCCATTGAATTCAACTGTAAGTTGATAATGACAAAGGGTTTATAACAAACAAAGCCCTGAAGCCTGAACTTTGATCTGCTCAGGTTTGACAAGAAGCCTGATCTTTCAGAATAGGTTAGTGACACACAAAAGCAGGTCTCAGTTAAGCAACACCCAACTGCAATGCGACTTTACTCTGTTCTCAGTTCATTTAAATAAATGAATGCCAGGCCTCTGGACCTCTTCACAAATATTTCCAATATGT
The DNA here is from genome assembly GCF_014824575.4 of Sturnira hondurensis. NCBI lineage: Eukaryota > Metazoa > Chordata > Mammalia > Chiroptera > Phyllostomidae > Sturnira > Sturnira hondurensis. Next base: position 30,289 of record NW_028079344.1, on the reverse strand, counting down.
GCACAAAAGCTGAAGTAACAGGAAGTTAAGACTTCTGTCTCTTGGCTACAGCAGCTGATATTTCACTGCAGCAAACCACGTTCGCTGCTGTCAGGACCATTTTCATTAAAACTCTCCCTCCGGACTGTGGCTCAACTTGGAAAAACAAAAAGACTTTTCCACGTTACTCATTTCCTATTGTAACAGAGCTTTTGAAAAGTCTCCCGGTTACGATTTGTTTCCAAAGTCCTGCTTTCTGCTTACACTTAAAAAAAAAAAAAAACTGGTTGGCGGGGAGGGGGAATCACAAGCCTTCTACTCCATTTCCATATGCAAGGAAAAGTATAAAAAGCTAAAAGCCTATGGTCCCACAGCTCTAAAAAGCAATCTTTTCTGAATAGGAAAGAAGAGTCCAAGAGACAGAGACAGTGATTGTAAATGTAGATGAGGCTAAAAAAGCATCTAGAAGTAATGATCGCAGGAAGCCCTGGTGGGGAACTCAGTTGGTTGGAGCTAGTCTGGATAAACCAAGGCTAAGCGGTCCATTCCAGGTCAGGACACATATAAGAACCAACAAATGAAAGCATAAATACGTGAAATAACAAATCCATGTTTCTTTCTCTAAAAAGAAAGTATAATGGAAGGAAAAGTTTAAGCACACAGTCAGGAAAAGGCAAACCTAACCTAACAAACTTCCTTTCTGAGATGAGAATATCTCAGAAGTGACAGGAATCATACTAAACCCAAGGTGTGTGTGCTTGGCTGGTGCAGCCACCGAACAGTTTTAAAGCACGAATTCCACACTGTGAGGAACTGCAAGACAAAGACTTCGGGATTTTCCTAGATGAACCTTCTTTCTAATTGGCTTAAAGCCATTTGGGGAGATTTTTTTGGTATCCTCAACTTTCTAAGACGAGACGCTTATTATCACAAGCCAATCTCCCCAAATCCCGGTCTCTGCGATAGAGTTTAAGGTTCTTTTGTTTTCAAGGAAACTTGAAAAGGTGTTCAGAGACTTTTGTGAAATAGTCCAACCCCACAAACCGGGAGGGACAGACTGCTTCCAGAGTCCTCACACGAGCACTCGGAAGGCTGGCCCCGACCGAGGTGGGGAGGGGGCGGTGGACCGAGGAGGCCCGTAGGGAGGAACCCAGGAGGGGCGGCCCGGGAGGGGGGCGGCCAGCCAGCTTTTGTTCTGGCGAGGTCCTCAGCCTCCACCGAGCTCGGCCCCTGCAACGGTACGAGCAGCACAACCGGGACCTCGAGAGTTTCGGATTACAGGAAACTAGATACGCTGCCGTGAGTCTCTACGTGCTGAGGGGGCCTGCCCACCCCTATAAAATTTATCAAGGAAACCTAAAAAGGGAAAGAAACCGAGCAAACTCGGCCCTCTGCGCTTCCCAGCACCCGCTCCGCACCAGTCGTGAAGTTTCCCCGTCAGCAAAGCGCCTTCATTGTTTCCCCCGAGTCCGCGACCCGGCGCGTCCCGGGCTGCGGACCGAGTATCCCTTCGAGGGGCCCGCGGGCCCCGGCCGGGTGCCCGGAACAGGGGGTGGGGAGGGAAAGGGGACGGCAGGGAGGTACCCGGGGCGGGGTGGGAGGCGGAGGCAACAGGGAGTGGGGTCCCGGGAGTGCCGTGGAAGGGGCGCGGGGGAGTACCCAAAATTGCTCGAGGAAGGGGTGGGTAGGTGCCCTGGAGTGCAGGGGACTGGCGAGGTACGCCGGGGGCGGGGGGTGTACCTGCGAGTGCTGGGGGTCACCTGCGGGGGCTGGGGAAGGTACCCAAAGGTGGTGCGGGGTAAGGACCGGGGGCGCTTTGGGGAGCGGCGTGGGGGGGGGGAGCGGGATAGTAGTCAACGCTTCCCCCGCCGGAGCCGGGACCCCGGGAAGTCCGTCCCCGGCGGAAGCCCGGCTTAGCACTGCGCTCCCGGCCGCCGCTCTTCAACAGCGCCTTCCCACTAGGCACCCCAGGAAGAACTCCCTCCCGTCGGGCTCTAGACCCGGCTGCCAACTTTTCGCGAGCAGACAAGGCCTTGCAGGGGCCATCACCCCGGGTGCTCGCGGGGCCCAGCCACAGGCTCGAACCTGCAGGCCCCGCGTCCTCCCTCGCTCCCCGGGAAGGGGCTCGGTCAGCAGGGAGTCCTGCCGCCAACCACCACGAAAGCCCTGGCTCTTGACATTCAGTTTTACTCCCACTGAGAAAGCATGAGAGGAGGCGCGTTTCAAAGTCACCAGCCCATAATGAAAACATCAACACGTCAGGGTGAAAACGGGCCTTAGAGATCCTCTCGGACTTGGGGCGGCCCCGCTCTGTCTTTATTGTTTTAACCGCGCTCGCGAGGACTCTGGAAGAATGTGAAGCTGCAAAAACTATGCGGGCTCCTGCGCGTGCGCAGCAGCGCGCCCCCTCCCCCGCGCTGGCTTCCCCGACCGATTAACTTCTGTTTTGAACCACTTAACATAAATCACAACAGAAAAGCCAACTGTGGCCCAGGACGGAACATTCGGGGTACCTCCCTGCCAGGGACTCAAAAGTTCACTTCAAGAGGGAGCTAACATCCTTTGACCTTTCGCGGTGGCAGGGTCCCCCCCCACCCCCGCCCCGTGTATTTTGCTTTTAAACCAGACTGACGGCAAGCGTTTCGTGGAAACAATGACAGACTCACTCTTTGCACTTACAACCAAGCCTGCTTGTTATACTTGGACTCATTCTGACTTGCACGCTGCTTTAAGCTGCCTGCCCTCAGTCCTAACGCTTCATGTTGCCCCACATTCTTCGTGGGAAAACTTTCGGAGGCCGTTAATTTTTAAGTCTGCCATTCCAAAGTTTCCGATCCCCGAGGGCGACCCGGGGGCCTGAGTAGCATTCCTTCGATTGTGAAAACAACCCACCCCCGGAGAACAGAGTGTCTGGAGTGGGCTCGGGGGCAGTCGGGACCCTGGAGTCCGTGCCCAACTTTCAGACAAAGGCGCTCCCGGCCGCCCCCGGGTCGCCACGGGGAGGGGGGTACCCCTCACCCGGGCCCACACCCCTAGCCTGCGAGAACGAGCGAGGAGCCACGCGGGCGTCTCGACGGAGCGTGGGGTGTCGGCTGAACAATGAAACTTGGGAGTCGCACAAACAAGGCGGTGAGAGTGTTTCCTGACAATGTGCCAGCAGCGTGGAGAGGTCCGGCCCTTTACAACAGCCCCTCGTGTTGTGTCTAGAGGGAAAACAACTGCCATTTCAGACGCAGCCTCAACAAAGAGAACGGCCGCGGTTCCAGCCGGAGGGCCCCGGGGCTGGAAAGTCCAACAAGTCACTCTCGCCCCAAGCCCGGCGAGCACGTTTTCCCGGGACTAGCGCCCACAGGGCGAGAGCCCGCGGAGCTTACCTTTCTTGCTTTTCATTCTGGAGTTTTCCTTCCAGCGCAAGACACTACTGGGGTCTCGCGGGGACCAGGAGCGGGGACGCCGTGGGCAAGCGGCTGTCTCCTTCCCAGCGGAGTCTACGGTAACTTGTAGGACCAACTCCGGTAGTTACTGCTAAACTAGGCGCTCGGATCCCAGGCGCCCGCTTCTTGGGTGGAATTCAAGTGACACTTAGGCTTCCTCCTGCCGGGATCTTCTGGCAGCGGGCCGGGGACTCTCCCTCGCCCAACTCACTCCCTTCCCCACGCCGCTCCTTTGTTCCCCTCTCCTGCTCCGCGCACCTCGGCGCTGTCAGATTAAGAGAGGCGAGGAGGGAAGGTACAGGAGGTCCTGCCTCCGCCCCCAGTCGCCCGCCCCGTCCCCCGCCCGCCCCGCCGCTTCCCCGCCCCTCCCCCGCACCTTCCAGCCCCAGAGGACAGCACCAGGGCCTCGCCGCGCCGCCTCACTCTGCGCCCTCGTGGGCGCTGTCACCCGTTCCTCGTGGGGGTGGCGGAGCCCAGAAATCGAGCCTTCCTCCCTGCTGCGCGCACGCCTCCCGCATCCCTCGCTAGTCTCGGTCACACTAGCCGAGCGCCTCGGGTTCCTCCTTTGGGCCTTTCTTCTCGGGGCTGAGGAGGGTGCGTTTGGTTAGGAAATTGCAACAGATGGAAATCAGGCCGCCCCCTCCTTCCCCTCCGATACCCCAGGGAAGAAAAGGCCCCAGCTTTCGTATTTGACAGCTGCCCGACACTTCACCGCCCCGGCAGTAGCCGAGGGGGAAGACAGCCACTTCAGATTCAAGGGGCGGAGCACCGTAGGAAAAGTATTTGGGACAAGAACCAACTTCTTCCAGAATGCGCGGCTGCCATTGACACGCGGGCGCGGCGCGTCGCACCCTTCCCCTCCCCCGGCTCTTCCTCCTACAGCGACCGGGGGGGGGGGCGGGGAGGATGGGACGCGGACACCCAAGACGAATGACTGTTCCCCCCGGGCTAAGCTGCGAGTTCCGGACTGGATTGCTAGGCAGTTTCGAAATCTAACACGTTGCGACGGACACTTGTCATGCTCACATGCTCTTTAAAAGTTTGTGCCTGGGGACGTGCGCCCGCCTGTCCTGCTGCCACTCGGCCTGACACGCCCATCCTTGGACCCGGGCAGCTGCCGCCTTTACGAAAAGGAGGTGACCCACACCTGGGCTGCTCATCTGTTTCGATAGAAAGTCCACTTTTAAGACTTAAACCGGCTAGGAGACCCGTCCTCCCATCGGGTATTTCAAACAAATTAGTCATTGAGTAAACACAGGTCCCGGTGAGTGTATTTTGGTTAAGAGGAAGACTCCAACAGGAGTTCCTTGATGAAATCACTCTTTTAAAAGACCAGATGCTGTGTGGCTGATTTCAAAAAACGCATGCCCACTCCCAGCCCTCTCCTCTGGGTCTAGTTTTCGCGTGTGTCCTGTTGCTTTTAAGTAAATGAACTGTCATTGTCATGTGCCACAGTAAGACTTTCCCCGTCACTTAAAAGGTGGGGGGAGGAACCCAAACGTAAATAACCCTGGTAGAGACGTCAGCGCCTGAATCGGCCTCCAGTTTCGGCTCTGTGGTGTTTTTGTTTTGTAACCTCAATGGAGAACCCAGCAGAAGTAGGTTCGGTGGAAATAAGGTTAAACCCGAGGACGAAGGCAGCCAAACGATGACTAATTGACACTTTGGAGCCTCTGTTTTAGGACTACACTGAAAATTAAAGCCACCCACCCACTCACCCTCCCAAAAAAGACACCCCCTCCGAGAGAGTGAATTAAGGCCAGAGTTTACAAAGCTTGGGTGGTTTTTCCAATTACAGGACTTAAAATGAATAAACAACGGGAAAAAGCGTCACTCTAAGAAGACAGCAGTCTTACGACTTTTTTCTTCCGTGGTTTGCCGGCTGCTTGGCACCTAAGAGAACACACATCTAAAACGACAAAGCAGGGAAACTTGTCCCTTGTATAGACCGACAGCCTAAAAGCTACACTGCAACTCGCTGGAGCGCAGTCCCTTCCCAAACCCTGGCTGGAGATGAATCAGCTGCTGCGCCACAGCGCTGGGCAGATGTGGGGCGGGGAGAGGGTGGGGGCCGCCCGTTAGAGGGCCGCTGGGTTGTAGCATTTGAAGGCTTGTTTGTTGCTGGGATTGGTGGCTCTTACTGGTTGAGGAAAGGGAGAGGAGGAAGGAGAGACGCAGGGAGGAGGAGCCCGGGGCAGGCACACGCTGGGACTCCGCAGTTTGATTGGCAGGAGCCTCGTCTGGAACCTGGCGGTTACTGGGGAGACGCTTTGTTTGCTAACTTCGAAAGTAGCTTCGGCAGCCTCGGCGGCTTTCGAAGCCGCTCAACAAAACACGCCTCCTGGTCGCCTTAACCCGCCTCCTGGCCGCTTGCAGCAGCTCGCGACGAAAATGTTTCGCTCTTCCGCGTGGTTCTCCTTGGCCACGCGGTGGCTCTCATTCTGTACACAAAGGTATCTTTTTCTTCGTCTAAGTGAACTTCGCTAATTACTGAGATTCTCAGGCAACTGAGATGGAAACTGAGAGTTGAAGCGAGTTTATAGCTAGAAAACAAACTTTAGAGGGGACGGGGGGGTGCACAGAATTAAAAGCCTCTTTCAAGTTATGAAGAGGAAAAAATTCGAGCTTTAAACTCTCTTGCTGGAGGTCCGGCTTGATCCAGCCATGTTCACCTTTTGCTGGAGCGAGTCATCGAATCAGGTATTCAAAGTGGAGAGTTGTTCCTAAGAGGAGCAGGAGCACTTTTCCGTATGATGACTCCACAGGCAGAGGTCCCCACCCTCCAGGCTAGTTACCCACTTGGTTTGGAGCTTTGAATTGTTGGTGCCTTCTGGAAAGGGCTCGGAGTCTGCGTGACACCGGCAAGAAAAGCCACCCAAAGGCGTGGGCTCCTAAAACCGGGAATTGCTTAGGACATTTTTTGTTTATTGGCTTTTCCCCAGTTGGAAAAGGAAGCTTTAGTTCTGGCTGTGTCAATTCCTTTCTGTCAGAGATAGGGCCTGTCCGTAAAACTGAGAACTGATCCAATGACCTAAGATTCTTTCCCGTGCTAAAAAGATTTAAATAATAAAAAATTATATTGATTCACATTGCGTGAGATGGTGTTTGGTGCTCAAGAAAGCTGCTGATAATGTTTTCACCGTTATTCTTCCTTCCAGGAACACATAGTGCCATTACCCTATCTTCTAAAGTTGCCTCAAGGCCAAGAAAGAAATAGTTGTTTAAAGTACTTTTCACAGCCTGCACACCTTTTAGAGGCACATAAGCCAGAAGAATATATCGAAACATCCAGCTGGTTTTATGCCAGGGCCTTGACATGATTGGAGAATGCATTTCATTCATCTACTCAACAACCGTTGATCAGGCGTGAATTCGGTCTGGCTTTGTCCTTGGTGGAGGAATGATGACTCAGTCGCTGGATCCCTTTTGCTTCTAGGCTCTGGGGGACATATGTTTTTTTTCTTTTAAATTGTTTTTTTAAAATTTAATCTTGTATTTTTCCACTACTATTTAGTTGCCTTATACCCCTACTTTCAGGGACAGATATTTAAAGAGGAAAATATGCAGACAGTCTCCAAACACTGCACAAGGAAGGATTCCATAATCATGTCTTCACATTTCAGGTAAGGGGAAGAGGGCTGCTAAAAAAGAAGCCGACCATCGTCTTTTCAAGGGCCTGGGGCTTGGCTGCAACCATCTTGTGATTTTATCGACCACGTCAGAATTATCTCCAATTCTTAGTTACATGAACAATGTGAATCCTGCTACAACTTTGCTTTGTCATCACTTTTCTTCTCACCTGCACTTCCCATCCTTTTCTCGCTCATTTTTCTTTGCCTATAGGTTTGAAGTCAAGGGCACCGTGAAAAAGTAACTTGTTGAGCACAGCCTTTATCCTCTTTTGGCCTCAACATATGTCAGTAGTGTGCTTTACAGTTTATGAACCACTTAAGTGACCTTATTAAATAGCATAGTAAAGTAGGTTATTATTTTTTTCCTGAAGTCAAGATAACATAAAAACATCCAAATATAACAAAGCAAAAAGATATAAAATCAAGCATTGGGCATAAACGATCTGGCTTTAAGTCAAGTTTCCTCTGTCATATTGTTGAAGAGCCTGTGGATGCGGAAGGCAGTATATGAGGCTGATACCAAGCACAGGTAACGGGACCAGGGCCTCCTGAACATGTGGGGGTTGCTGGAAAACCTCTTCTCTGGATTCTACCAGTAGTTTTACAAAAGGCTCTGTTCCAACCTGCCAGATTTTGGGGCTTTTTTGTCCCTTCATTTTTCAATCACAAAAAAGACGGTGCTCAAAAATCCAAGCAGGAAGTATACAAAGACCTCTTAAACCTCTTAAAAACAAATAAATAAAAGACCTCTTAATTCCTCTCTTTACTCTCCAAAGGCACATATTACATACAAATGTAAGGGATTATTATTATTATTTGTTGTTGTTTTCATGTGCCCTCTGCCCGGAGTCTGAGGAGTCTGTGATACCCTGACCTAAACTTAGGTGTCCCCACTGCTACCACCTACCTCAGGGTTTCTTAACCACAGTCCTATCAATGTTCGGGCTGGATAATTCTTTGTTGTCTATTGTAGGATGTTTAGCAGCATCCTGGCCACTAACCAATACTTGTCAGTAACACCCATCCCCCAAATTGTGACAAACAAAAAAACCCTCCAGACTTTGCCTGAAGTCCTCCAGAGAAGATGGAAAGGCGGGCATGGGGGTTGGGTGGATGTGGGAGGGTCATCTCTGGTTGAGGACCACAGGTCAACCTTGACCCTATATTTTTTTCATAACACCACACTTTAAACATCATACTTTATTTTGATTAATTGACTAGTAACTTGTTTATTTTCCTTTGACTCCTACCAAAATAAGGCTTTCAGAATACCATACCAGATCGTAACTTACTCCCTTTCTCTACTTCCGTGAAAGTGGTTAATCCATTCACACGTTTCCATTTATCTTCCCAAACAGTAGAGAACCCATTTATAATAGCAAAAAACAAACAAAAGCACCCCAAGCAAATAACAAACCAAAAAAAAGAGAAATATCTAAGAATAAAATTAACAAGAAGTACGTACAAGTTTTATGAAGAAAATGTAAAATTCTACTGAGGGACACAAAGGAAGACATAAGCAAAATAAAAATATAACATTGTTTCAAGCAAGATTCAATAATGAAAGCAAAAAGATGTTTATTTTCCCCCAAATCACTCTTTAATTAGTTTTAATTGATTTTAGAGAGGATGGAAGAGAGAAAAACGAAAAACAAACATTAATTTGTTGTTCCACTTATTTATGCATTCATCGTTGATTTTATGTGTGCCCTGCCCTGGATGAAACCCACGACCTTTGTGTGTTGGGAGAACACCAAGGCACTCTAATCAACTGAGCTATCTGGCCAGGACCCATATCAATCTTTAAATTCAAAACAATTTCCATTAAAATAGCAACAGGATTTTTTAAAATTGCCACAGTTCATAAAAAATATATATCTCACAACAGCTGGGAAATTCTAAAAGAGAAACTTAAGATGGAAAACAGGAATCCCCCCCTAAATATTAAAGTGTTTTGAAGTTGTTAATTAAAATGTAAATGTTTTGTACTGAAAATAAAGAAACAAAAGACAATGAGACATTAGAATATAAAGAGAGATTTAGATTTTGGCAAAAGTCGCTTCTTCAGATCAGAGATAAATTGAATTTGGACAATTGACTATTTTTAGTTGAAAATAAAACTGCATCTCTGTCTCCTTTAACAGAAATAAAATTCATTTAGTCAAAGATTGAAATATTAAAGCAATTTCAAATGCACCGAATACGTTCTAAAACAGGTGGGGTGTGTGTGTCAATTTTGCCTCCCAGGCACATTTGACATCATTTGGAGACATTTGGTCATCACACCCACTGAGGAGGGAAAGCTACCGGCATCTAGTGGATAGTGGCCAGGGATGCTGCCGAACATTCTACTACACACATACAGACCTCCACAGCAACATTGATCACATCCAAAATGTCATTAGTGTGGGGGCATGAATATGATCTTGGAATAGTGAAGGCCTTTCTAGTAGGGCACAACACTGAGAAGTAATAATGTGTATAAATGTTTATAAGCATTCTGTTTTTTAAAAAATGTTTTTCTTGAAAAATTTAATAATAAAATTTCCAAAAGCAAAGAAACTGGGAAAAAGTACTTGCAGCGTCTGTCAGACATCCTCAGACCAACTTACCTAATATATGAAGAGCTCATAAAAATCATAGGAAAGAAGAATCCTGTTTTTTAAAAGTTGGGCAAAGGATATAGACAGGTAGTGTAGCAAAAAAAAAAAAAGAAATCCAAATAAGAACAGTTTTTTAAAAACCATAAAAACAGTCATTACAACAAAGTAAATTGGATTGAGCTGATATGGAAAGGTTAATGTATGTCGATTAGGGTTGTTTTCTTTTTAGGCAAGGTACAGCATGCTATAGTATTTTCTCTTTGGTGTAAAAAAATGTATGCCTGTATTTTTAGAATGATATTCAAGGAAATACTAACAACAGCTACCGTTGGAGGAAGAGAAGGGGAAGGAGGATGCATGATAGGATGCATGATAAGGAGGCTATTTTTTTTATCTGCTATTTTGTACAAGCTTGAAATGTGAGATGGACAGAAAGAGACACATGAGGTAAAGTTGGAGAAGGCAAGTGCCTGATCACAGACTGGTGCAGAGGGCCTACACCATCTTTTTATTTTACTTTCTTTTTTGTACTCTTCCTTTCTTTGTGTAGGCCTGACTTTCTGGCCTATCTTAGTTTCCTCTGTCTAAAGAACTTCTTTTAACATTTCTTGCAAGGCAGGTCTACCGTCATTATTTATAATAACTAAATGTAGTTGGTTATAACTACAGATGTCATTTATGTACCAATCCTCAATTATCATACATTTAGTCTGACTTGAGGTAGAGGGGATTTTTGCAAATTCTGTATGTCTCCCTCCCCCTAGCAAGGATTTAAAATTAGACAAAGTATTTGGGGTCTTTAGAATTGGCTCTGCAGTTCAGGAGCCAGGGATAGTTAATCATTAGCAAGTGTGAATAACCCCCAATGACACCCTTGGAGCTCATTATTCATCACCATCCATTTACAAGGAATAATAACAAAAGCTGTCAAACCATTTAGATTCTTGTATTGGATGACCAAATCTGCAAAATTGGAAAGGTTAATTCTGATGCAGGCAATTTTTACAGAAAATTGGCCAAGCGTTACAACGTATAAAAATAGGGCAAGATGCTTTTCCATAAAATGAATAAATAAATGTTATCAATGTATGGATGGAGTCAGCATGTTCCCTGAAAGGCATGGAGCATTTAGGTGAAGAGGGGAAAATGTGTTATCTCCCAGAGTTTTCATCCGGCTTCCACAGGGTGTCATGCAAAAGCCAAAACAATTCTTCCATATTACCTTAAAAGGGAGGGAAACATAATCACTTTCAAGCTACTCGGATATACTGGTACTTTAATTTTAAAACCTAGATACATATTTTATTTTTCTTACCCATGTTAGAAGCACTCCTCAGCAACTCATTTTCAGGGTAGATCAGCAAGTCTACTCCTCACGGATGAAATAGGTGTCTAAATCTGTCCAGATTTTTCGCTCCCCTTTTGTTTCATTTTGGCAACAACTCACATGCATGTCTACTAGTTCTGAATCAATTTTATTTTTTAAAAACCTTAAAAATAGCCAGGTGACCTCAGAAGTAAGGGCTTTGTCATGGGCAGAATACCTTGGTTTGTTTTGCTTTTTCACTTTTTATTATGGATGGATTTATATCTAACAGTGGAGATCCTAGTATAATGAACCCCCACATACTCATTGCCTGGCTTTAACAATTATTAACCCATGGCCACTCTTGCTTCATCTATACCCTCACACACAACCTTCTCTACTGTATTATTTTGATTTTTAAAAAACTTTTATTTATAGAGGGGGAAGGGAAGGAGAAAGAGAGGAAGAGAAACATCAATCAGCTGTCTATGGCACACTCCTCACTGGGGACCTGGCCCCCTAACCCAGGCATGAGCTCTGATGGGGAATGGCATGGGCGACCTTTTGGTTTGCAGGCCAGCACTCAATTCACTGGGCCACACCAGCAAGGGGTGTGAAGCAAATCCAGTTATTATTTTGAAGCAAATCCAGCCATCATTTCATTTCTTGATATACTCATATAGTTAATGTTTTGGCTTGCCAAGTCAGTAATTTCTTACTCCCTAGTATAAATGATTTATTTACTAAGGGGGCTAAAAAGTCCCAGAATTGTGCCTTATTGATCCCCATTCTACCTAATTTTGTTTCTTTTTTAAAAGATATTTTATTTATTATTTTTAGAGAGGGGAAGGGAGAGAGAAACATCAATGTGTGGTTGCCTCTTGAGCGCCCCCCCACTGGGGACCTGGCCCGCAACCCAGGCATCTGCTCTAACTGGAAATTGAACCAGCAACCCTTTGGTTCACAGTCCAGTGCTCAATCCACTGAGCCACACCAGCCAGGGCTAATTTTGTTTCTTATGGTTAAACATTTTCTTCATACCAAAGAGAATAATTATATTTTATCTTCAGAAGGTACTTTAAGCCTTTTAGTTTTATTAGCCTCTTTTAGACCAAAAACAAGTAAATTTTCTCTTTTGGTCGGCCAACCCTCAAGTATTTATTTCCATTTCTTCTATTTGAATTTGTCAGCTTATTTGCCCTCATTTTTTTCCAGGAAATATGTTCACCAAATCAAGACCTCACTTTGAGGTCTCTAGAAATACTGTTTTACTTCACTAACTGTAAAAAATAATACTTTGAAAATTAAATAGCTACAAAAAACTATAAAAGCCAATTATTTCCTTCTCCTGTGTGTGAAACAAGAATGAGGAGATGGGAAGAGTAAAGTCAAAAAAGATCTGTAGACTTCCAGTCAAGATGGCAGCATAGGCAGACATGGCTTGCCTTTGTGCACAACCACATCAAAATTACAACTAAAATAGAGAACAACCATCACTCAGAACCATCAGAAATCCAGTTGAATGGAAGTCTGATAACTGTGGAATTAAAGAACCACACTCATCCAGACTGGTACGAGGGGCACATACACAGAACTGGCTGGTCCTTCACTCGGGTGTGGTGGATAAAAATCTAGGAGGGATATCTCAGGAGCAGGGAGTTCCCAGACCCACACGGGGCCCACTAGGTCATGGTTCCAGTGCCAGGAAGATAAGTCCCTACAACTTCTGGCTGCACAAACCAGAGGGAATTGAGTCAGTGGAAGACACTACTGGAGTCAAAGCAGTTCCTTTGGACTGCTTTGAAGAACCCACACATGGACTCACCTACTCCCTCTGAGCTCTGGCACCAAGGTAGCCCCTTGAAGGGACCAATGGTATACAGGGAGAAACAGAAGTGTCTGGCATCAAGGTGAGCAGAAGCCATTGTCTGTTTTTAAATTCTCCCCCCACAGAGCCTGTAAGCTGGTGTCATATCTCAGACTCCATAAACCTGGCTAACACTGTTTGACTTGCTTTGGAGATTCCTCAGAGAGTCCGCCAAACCTAAGTTGTGGGCCCACTCAAGCTGCTTTTCCGTATGAATGACTGATCTTTGTTTATGTTTCACAACTTCCTAAATCCTCTTAAAAGCAGCAAGAGAAAAGCAGTTAGTTACCGACAGGGGTGTCCCCATAAGACAGTCAGCTGATTTCTCAAAAGAAATTTTGCAGGCTAGAAGGGATTGGTAAGAAATATTTAAAGTCATGAAAAGCAAAGACCTACAGCCAAGATTGTTCTACCCAGCAAAGCTATCGTTTAGAATGGAAGGGCCAATAAAGAGCTTCCTAGGCCAGAAAAAACTAAAGGAGTTCATCATCACCAAATCACTATTATGTGAAATGTTAAAGGGAATTAATTAAGAAAAGGAAGATCAAAACTATGAACAATAAAATGGCAATCTATCAACAACTGAATCTAAAAAACAAACTAAGCAAACAAAAATAACAGAGGCAGACTCATGGATATGGAGAGCATTTTGATGGTTGCCAGATGGGAGGGGCATGTGGGACAGTGGGTGAAGAGGTGTGGGGATTAAGAAGTACAAATAGGTAGTCACAGAATAGCCATGGCAATGTACAATACAGTATAGGAAATGGATTAGCCAAAGGACTTACATGCATGAGCTATTTACATGAACAATTACTGGGGAGGAGAGTGCCTCAGAGAGTGGGTGTTGCTTGGTGGAGGGCGTGGGGCTAAAGGTGGAAAGTCAGGACAACTTTGTAACAGCACAATCCATAAAATATAATTTTAAAAGTTTTGATACATCTAGTAAAGAGTTACTTCCAGCCAGAACTGCTTGATGGTAGTATAAAAACACAAACAAACCTTAATACAAAGTTTTAAAATGTAACATTCTGACGATTAGGTTTGGAAAAGTAGAATTGTCAGGTAAATTATCTGATGCTATCCCTTTCTTCTCCCTTTCCTCCCCTCCCCCTTTTCTCTCCCCTACCTTTTGTTTCCTTCTTTCCTTCCTTTGTCTCTCATCCCCTCTCTCTCTCATAACTCTTTGAGACATTATCCCTCATTGGAAATCACAAATCTTTGATTTGTCCTAAAAATTTTGTATTTCACAAGAATCCCATTTACCGGTAGTTTAAAAAACTGACCGAAACAACTGTTTGAAAAATGGGGTCTACATTTCTTGAGTTAGGTTCACATGGCTTTCATCTAATAAAATATGTTCATCCTAACAGTTTCTTATGGGAAAGAATACAGCAAAAGCCTACACAAACTTCTACTTGATTAATCACTTGTCACTTCTTATTTGTCTGATCAAAAAGTGTATTTTCCAAAAGGACTAATGATTCTGTAAACACGGAATGATGACACTTTGCTTTGCCTGCACCATCATTATTTTGTTGAGCCTCAAAGAATTCTTGAGGTGTCCTCAGTTTGAAATATAAGTCCTTCTGTGTAGCTCTGAAAACCAATTCTCAAAATAATGTCCTGGTTTTTCATACTAACAGTGTTGTCTAGAAAAAGATTCCTCTCTAATAGAACTTAAACATACTCTTGCTTTGCCTAGTTCTTCCTCACCCACTGCCAAAATTCATCTCTTATTATTTTGCAAATTTTAATCAAATCATCTCTGCATAAAAGATGCAAAAAATAAAATGTAGTGCAGAGAAAACATAAATTTTGTTCTCTCATCTTCAAGTTGTGTAAGGAAGACTTAAGTTATTTTATTGTTAGGGAATCCTTAACTGCTAGCAGGTGGTCTAAGCTAGGAATAAAAAACTTAAAATACTGAAATAGGAAATTTACATTCATTCCTCATTGAATTAGATTAGAAGTAGGATTAGAATGTCTCATCTCACCTCTTGCCATCCCTACTCACACAGAGTAGTCAGTCCCATTATTGATTGTTCTGGAGAAATAGTGCTGAGAAATTTCAGAGGCATATGAAAAGGATTTGTACTCTTCCTTTCAAGCTAGTGAAATTGAAGGTGTATTTTCTTTTACCTGGGGTCCTCTAGACCCACACTTAATCTACATCCACTTCAGACATTATTTTAAAGTCTACAGAAACTAAACAAAACAAAAATAAAATTATGTACTTCTAGGATTTCAGCTTCATCTGTCGCATCAAGATTGACTATTTGTAGCCCTAAACGTAAATAATGCCTATGCTGGGGTTGAGGGGATACAGCTTCTTACTCTCTTGCAAGTTTTTTGCAATGCGCTTGAATTCTTTCATCATCAAAAGGACTTTTATCATCATAAAAGGCAATGGGTGTTATTTCTTAAGTTAAAGAAAACAAAAGCTGCCTATCCTTGGCACCTGGCTGTAGGTACAATTACAGGTTTTACACATGAACCGAAATAGTGTTATTATTCACTTGACAGACACTAATATTCTTGAGTGGATTCTGTTTGCAAAGTTTTAAGCTGGTTTCTGTGAAGTGTGCAAAGTAGATGAATATGCCAGGAATTCAAAGGAAGAGAAAAGATGAGTAGTTTAGTGAATTTCAAAAACTGAGGAAAGTAGAGTTGATAAAAATGTGAGGAAAAAGAAGCCTTTTGTTCAAAGCTGGTGAGAGAACAACAATGTATATCTACAGTCTCGGGTGTACTCTTTGCTCCCCAGTTACACTTTTGGGGGGTTTATTTTAAGGTTTGGTGGACTAACCTGCTGGATACAGAAGGAGGGAATCATAGAAGGCAAATCTTAAAAGGTATATTAAGATCAAATGACTATACTGAGGTGAGGTCGGGGCCTTATTCTGTAGGAAATGATGACAACTTTACAACACTTTAGGAAGAGGAAGTTTGCAGTTTTCTCCAGAGTGAATTAAAAACAGAGTCTGATTAATAGGGTTTAAAAATTAAAGGCCTGAAATTTCACTGGGACTGTGAAAACTAAAATGGTTTTTTCCCTTGGTACTTTATATTTGTCTAAAAATAAGACAAGATTTATTGTGCCTGATATCTGACACTGTACTACAAATTTTTAAAGTATAGAAAATACTTTACCCTTGTTTATACTGTAAAAAAACAGTGAATAACCTAGATGAGTACATGAACCCGCTTCAGGTCAGGCTAGTGCCAGAACTTAAACTGCATCAATCAGCTATTTTACTTTGCTTTATTTTTCTTGTTCACACTGTAGAGGCCACAGGGTGCAAAAGCAAAAGGCTTGCAAAATGGGTGATTTCTCGGTGTCACCAGCATCTTTGGGGGGTGTTACCCTTCAAACAGGCTGTTGGCCAACTACTGTAGTGATTAAAATTACCTCCTGAGCCAGCTTATCACTAATATTTAAATAGGTTGTTTTCACTTTGATTGGCAAGATGTTACAAGGTATCTGGTTCTTAAATGCTTTTGTACAATGAAACTGCAGTTGTAATCAGTTCTGGGGAAGCAGGGTTAATGTTGTGGAGTTAAAGTGTAAATCTGTGTCTGTCAACCCTCATTTACTTTTTTTTGTATGGTAAGAATACATAATGTAAAGATTATCATTATTATTATTGTTGATTTAATATTTATTGTATTTCTTATTTTTACTATTTAAGTGTACAATTCAGTGGTACTGAGTACATTCACACTGTTGTACAACCATCATCAACTATTACCGGCTCCAGAACTTTTTCATCCTGCCAAAATGAAACTCTGCACCTAGTAAACAATAACTCCCCATGAGGACTTATTCCTTCCTTCCCTTCCCCAGCCCCTGACAACCTCTTTTCCACTTTCTGTCTCTATGAATTTGTTCTTTCTAGGTCCCTTGTATAAGTTGAATTATACCCTATTTTTCTTTTTGCTCTGGCACTTCACATAGCATAATGTCTCCAAGGTTGATTCATGTTATTATATGTGTTAGAATTTCTTTACTTCCTCCTTTACTTTTATAATTTTTAATTTTTTAAATATACTTTATTGATTATACCATTACAGTTGTTCTATTCCCCCCCCTTCATTCCCCTCCACCCACACACTCCCTCCTCCACCATTCTTCCCCCCTTAGTTTATAACCACGTGTCTCAAATTCTTTAGATTCTATATTTCCCATACTATTCTTGCCCTCCCCCTTATCTATTTTCTACCTACCATCTATGCTATTTTCTGTACCTTCTCCCTCCTTCTTCTCCTCCCACTCCCCTGTTGCTAACCCTCCATGTGTTCTTCATTTCTATGGTTCCACTCCTGATCTAGCTGTCCTCTTGGTTTGCTTTTGTTTTAGGTGTGGTTGTTATTCACTGTGAGTTTGCTGTCCTTTCACTGTCAATATTTTTCATCTTCTTTTTCTTATATAAGTCCCTTTAGCATTTCATATAATAAGGGCTTGGTGATGATGAACTCCTTGAACTTGACCTTATCTGAGAAGCACTTTATCTGTCCTTCCATTCTAAATGAAAGTTTTGCTGGATAAAGCAATCTTGGCTGTAGGTCTTTGGATTTCATGACTTGGAATACTTCCTTCCAGCC
This sequence comes from Sturnira hondurensis, assembly GCF_014824575.4. NCBI lineage: Eukaryota > Metazoa > Chordata > Mammalia > Chiroptera > Phyllostomidae > Sturnira > Sturnira hondurensis. The sequence continues at coordinate 12,863 of NW_028079344.1, read as the reverse complement.
CCTTCTTGCCTGTAAGGTCTCTTTTGAGAAATCCACTGACAGTCTGATGGGAACTCCTTTGTAGGTGACTGTCCCCTTATCTCTTGCTGCTTCTAGGATTCTCTCCTTCATTTTCATCTTGGCTAATGTAATGATGATGTGCCTTAGTGTGTTCCTTCTTGGGTCCAACTTCCTTGGGACTCTCTGAGCTACCTGGATTTCCTGGAAGTCTATTTCCTTTGCCAGACTGGGGAAGTTCTCCTTTATTATTTGTTCAAATAAGTTTTCCACTCGTGGCTGTTTCTTTCCCCCTTCTGATACCCCTATAATCCAGATGTTGGAACGTTTAAAGATGTCCTGGAGGTTCCTAAGCCTCTTCTCATTTTTTTGAATTCTCATTTCTTCATTCCTTTCTGGTGGGATGTTTCATTCTTCCTTCTGGTCCATTCCATTGATTTGAGTCCCAGTTTCCTTTCCATCACTATTGGTTTCCTGTGCATTTCCCTTCATTTCAATTAGTTTAGCCTTCATATGTTCCTCTAATTTGTGACTATAATCAACCAGTTCTGTGAGCATCCTGATGACCAGTATTTTGAACTGTGCGTCTGAGAGGCTGGCAATCTCTTGGTCGCTTAGGGTTATCGGCTCTGGGACTTTGAGTTCTTCTTGCGCCATATTTTGGACTGTTTGTGCCTGTTATGTGTGAGGAGCAGAGCCCTAGGTGTTCACCAGAGCAGGGCAACTCAGTTGCTGGGTTGTGACGCTGTATGTGGGGGCGGGGGTTAAAGAGGAGCAATGGCGTCCAGTCTGCCGCCTCCCACCACAGCTGCCACCATCACCGGGCCCACACGTTTCGTCCCACTGCACGTGAATGTGCCACCACCGTCAGCCCTCCACCACTGGGTTCGCCCCCTGGGGCCTACGTGGTCCGTCTCACTGTGCGCGAATGTGCGACCACGGTCAGTCTGCCCCACACCCTGACTGGGTCCAGTCTACCTGTGCGCCTAGGTCGAGGGATCTGTCCTGCCTGACCCTGCTCCACTGCTGGCTCTGCCCCTCTTACCATCCAGGTTGAATGGTTCGTTATTGTTGGACTTCCGTATAATTCAATTTTCTGTTCTTTGGCTGTGTCTTTGTTCTCCAAACCTTTGTTGTATTCACACTTGGTTGTGGGAGAAGGCACAGTGTTTCCACCTATGCCTCCATCTTGGCGGAAGTCCCTATAATTTTTAATTTTGATGTAATTTCAGTCTTACAAAAAAAGTAGTAAGGACAATACAAAGAACTCCCATATACTCTTCACTGCCCAGATTCCACAGATTTGGTTCACTGTTGTATTTATTTATTTATTTATTTATTTAATATTTTATTTATTTATTTTTTAGAGAGGGGAAAAGAAGGAGAAAGAGAGGGAGAGAAACATCAATGTGTGGTTGCCTCTCGCACGGCCCTGTTGGAGACCTGGCCCACAACCCAAGCATGTGCCCTAGCCCAGGAATCAAACCAGCAACCCTTTGATTTTCAGGCCGGGGCTCAACCACTGAGCCACACCAGCCAGGGCTGGTTCATCATTTTATATTCACACACACACATATTCATTTCCCACACATATGTTTTGTGTTTCCTGAATCATTTGAGAATAAGTTGCAGATATGCTGCCCCTTGGGTTGTAAGTATAAGGACATCTTCTTACATAATACAATTATCAAAATTAGGAAACCAACATTGATATTCTGCTATTACTCAATATACAAACCAGATTTATAATTTGCTACTTGTCAGATAATGTCTTTCATAAGAAAGCAAAAATTTCTAGACTAAGAGCCAGTCCAGGATCACATGTTGTATTTAGTTGGCCTGTCTCATTAGTCTCCTTTAATCTGGAACAGTCTGGCTTTGTCATTCATGACCTTGGCATTTTTGAAGAGTAAAGACCTGTTATTTTTAGAATGACCCTCACTTTGACATTGTCTCATGTTTCCTCATATTTAGATTGAGGCTGTGCGTTTTTGACAGATACATAACAAAAGCGACATTATGTCCTCAGTGCATCATATGAGGTGGCAGATAATTTCACTGTTGACTTTTACCTTTACTGCAGCTATTTTCAACTTTTTCATCGTATGGCACACATAAACTAATTACTAAAATTCTGTGGTATACCAAAAAATATTATATGTTTGCAGCTATGACCAAAAAAATAGATATAATTCTGATTGATTCACACAAAAAATAATAATGGTAATTATCTACCCTTTTTGCTCCAACATGACTTTTTAAAAAGGCAGGTGCCTATACTTGTATATAAGGTTTTCTGGTACCAAGAATTAACCAATCAGATGCAACCTTATTATGCAATGTGACCAAAAAGATGCAACTCTATTAGATTATCTATATATTTATGGTTCAAGACAGGGCACCAGACAGCTATTACACTGGCTGTTGTCATGTTTTTATTTGACAATCGAAGGAAAAGAGGTCAGTGCCCCCTGAATAAATAGTCAGGCATTGCCTGTTTTAAAAATTTGTGCAGCACAATGGTTGAAAACTGCTACCTTGTTGAGCAATGTTAACCTTGATTACTTGCTAACGTGGTGTCTAGCTTTGGCTTGGTAACTCAGTTGGTTAAATGTTGTCCCCATATACTAAGTTTGCAGGTTTGACCCCTGATCAGGGCACATACAAAAATCAACTGATGGCAGACTGATGCAGACACTGTGGAAAACAGTATGGAGTTTCCTCAAAAAATGGAAATACGAAACTTCCTTTTGATCCAATGATTCCACTTCTAGGAATATATCCTAAGAATTTTGGAACACTAATTTGAAAGAACATGTGAACTATGTCCATTGCAGTGTTATTTACCATAGACAAGATCTGGAGATAGCCCAAGTATCCATCAGTATATGAGTGGATTTAAAAAGCTGTGGTATATTTGCACAATGGAACACTTTTTTACATGGTCATAGAAAAAAGAAGGAAATCTTACCTTTTGCAACAGCATTGACAGATCTGGGAATTATTATTCTAAGTAAAACAAGCCAGAAAAACACAAATACCATATGTTCTCATACTTGAAATATAATGAACAAAATAAACTGATGAACAAAATAGAATCACCATACACCAAAATAAATTCAAGGTGGATAAAAGACTTAAATATAAGCTGCGACACCTATAAAGTCCTAGAGGAGAACATAGGCAGGAAAATCTCAGATATTTCATGCAGCAACATTTTTACTATTATGTCCCCTAGAGCAAGGGACATAAAGGAAAGAATAAACAAATGGGATCTCATCAAAATTAAAAGCTTTTGCATGGCTAAAGAAAACAGTATTAAAATAAAAAGACAACCAACTGTATGGGAAAAATGTATTTGCCAATGATACCTCATACAAGGGTTTAATCTCCAAAATATACAAAGAACTTACATGACTCCATCCTAAGAAGACAAGAAACCCAATTAAAAAGTGGGCAAAGGACTTGAACAGACATTTCTCCAAGGAAGACATACAGAAGATCCAGAAACACATGAAAAGATGCTCGATATTGCAGGCTATCAGAGAGATGCAAAGTAAAACTACAATGAGATACCACTTTACACCAGTGAGGATGGCTATCATAAACAAAGCAACAAGCAACAAGCACCAAGTGTTGGAGAGGTTGCGGAGAAGAGGGGACCCTAATCCATTGTTGGTGGTATTGCAGACTGGTACATCTATTGTGGAAAACAGTATGGAATTTTCTCAGAAAACTAAAAATGGACCTGCCTTTTGACACAGCAATTCCATTGCTGGGATTATATCCTAAGAACCCTAAAAAATCCAAAAGAATTTACGCACCCCAATGTTCATAGCAGCACAATTTACAATAGCCAAGAGTGGGAAGCAACCTAGGTGCCCATCAGTAAATGAATGGATCAAAAAATTATGGTACATATACACAATGAAATTCTATGCAGCAGAAAGAAAGAAGGAGCTCCTATCCTTTGCAACAGCATGGGTGGAACTGGAAAGCATGCTGAGTGAAATAAGCCAGGTGTTGAAAGACAAATACCATATGATCTCAACTTAATAGGAAGCTAAACAACAAAACAAACAAGCAAGCAAAATATAACCAAAGACACTGAAATAGAGAACAGGGGGACAGCGACCAGAGGGGAGAGGGGAGGGAATTTCAGGGGAAATAGGGGAGGGATTTAGAGGAACTAGTATAAAGGACACATGGAGAACAACTAAGGGGGAGGTGGATAGGGGAGGAAGGTGGGGAGCATGGGGGGGCTGGGCTGGGATTAAAAGACAGAAAACTGTACTTGAACAATAATTTTTAAAAATTGAAAAAATAGAATTGGAAGCATGGATACATGTAACAGGCTGACAGCTGGATGAATGAAATAAGGTGAAGGGATTAGCCAAAACACATATATGGATGACACATAAACACAGACCACAGTATGGTAATGGCCAGAAGAAAGAGGGGACAGGGGCTGAGTGTAAGTGAGAAAAGAAGAGGGAAGAAATGGGGACTTTTGTAATACTGTCAACAATAAATATAAATTAAAAAGTAAAAAAAAAAGAATCAACTGATGAATGCATAAAGGAGTGGAACAACAAATTGATGTTTTCACCCTTTCATCTTTCCTCTCTAAAAATCAATCAATAAAATTTTTTTAAAAAGATGGTGTCTAATCCATTATGATAATAGCTTGAATGAAATATTAATATATTTATCAAGTAGTGATTTCTAACACCATCATTTCTTTTTTATTACTTATTGGCATTCTACTGTACAGAAGAGCTTCTCCTTCCTCATTTGCTTATTTATTTATATCCCGGTGGATTTATGGAGTTCTTTTGTTCAGTGGATTATAACTCATAATATATTATTATAATATTATTTATGTTGGTGCTCAGATTGTCTCATGTTTGGCCAGTGGAAGTTCCTCAAACTGATCTCCTTGTCCTTTTAATTCAATTCCATTACTTTTTTAGGACTTTCTAGGCTCACACTGATTTCCCTGCCCCAGACTGGGAACCACTCATTTCTCCAAAAGCCCGAGTCATTTTCAGTGTAGAACAGTATTTAGAAACTAAGATATGGGTTCAGCATGTGCTTATTACTACTGGAGTATCATGACTTCTGGGTCCTCTCGGTGGACAGAGGTGGAATGCACACATGCACCCACACACACACACCTCTGTGTCCACAGGTTGAAAACCTTGCATTCACACTGATACATTTCAGTCTAACAACACGGGACTCTTCAGTCTTTCCACTTTTCACAGTTGTGATTTTCTTGTCTAACAGTGAGAAACCTGTTTCCCATTACTCTCAAGATAATTAGTACTTGTTCAGTCTTAGGATATACCAGACATGTCTCTGCAAAGAACAAACCTACTATTATAATTCAGTATCCATTTATTTTTTTTCTTTAGTCTGAGGGTATAAGGTCAAAAAACTGAGTTTATAAGTTACTTGAGCCGTGGCTGGTGTGGCTCAGTGGATTGAGTTCCAGCCTGCAAAGCAAAGGGTCACAGGTTCAATTCCCACTCAGGGCACATCCCTGAATTTGGGGTTCACAAGAGGCAACCACACTTTGATGTTTCTCTCCCTTTCTTTTTCCCTCCCTTCCCTTCTCTCTAAAAACAAATAAATAAAATATTTTTTAAAAAGTTACTTGAGTTAGTTGTATTTTCTGCCCTTTTTGATATCACTGTTATTACATTGAAATGCAGTTAAGTTTTTAAAATTTATGTACCATTTTGTAGTTCCCCCACATCCCTTTGATTTTATTATTGCGTTTGGGTGGTTCCAAAATCAGTACTAATTGGAAGGTTTATTTACCTAGGGAAGTGTCAGTCCTGCAAGTTCTTCTCACCATATAGTTCCTAACATCATTGGTCTCCGGTGTTTCCTTTCTGTTTTGATTTTACAAAAAAAAGAGAAAGGATGTATACATATATTTCTTTATTATACAATAGATAGTACATTATACATCAGCAGTTCTCAAAGTTTTATGTCTCCAGGCCTCTTTGGACTATTAAAAGTTATTCAAGAGCCAAAAAGTTTTTATTTATGTGGGCTATATCTATATATTTAATGCATTATAAATTAAAATTGGAAATTATAAAAATGTTTATTAGTTACTTAAAATTAACAACAATAAGCTCCTGAAATAGAAACCTATTTTTATTAAAACAACCGCACTTTCTCAAACAAGAAATAGAAGGAATTGTTTTACATTAAAAATGTCTTTGTCTAATTTAATAGAATACAGCTAGATTCTCAATGTTTCTTTTTTTAATATATTCTATTGATTATGCTATTACCATTGTCCCATTTTTCTCCCCTTTATTTCCCTCCACCCGCTAGCCCTTCTCCCACCATCATTCCCCCCCCAACCCTGCTTAGTTCATGTCCATGGCTTGTACAGATAAGTTCTTTGAGTTCTGTTTCCTATACTCCTCCTGTTTATTTTGTACCTACCATTTGTTTCTTATTCCCTGTACCTTTTCCCCCATTCTCCCCGCTCCTCCTTCCCACTGATAACTCTCCAAGTGATCTCTATTTCTGTGACTCTGTTCCTGTTCTAGTTGTTTGCTTAGTTCATTTTTCCCCTTAGATTCAGTTACCAATACTTGAGAGTTTGTTGACACGTTACAGTGTGTATTTTTGATCTTCTTCTTTTTCTTAGATAAGTCCCTTTAACATCTCATATAATAAGGGCTTAGTGATGATGAACTCCATTAACTCGACCTTATCTTAGAAGCACTTTATCTGCCCTTGCATTCTAAATGATAGCTTTGCTGGATAGAGTAATCTTCAATGTAGTTCCTTGCCTTTCATGACTTTGAATATTTCTTTCCAACCATTTCTTGCCTGTAAGATTTCTTTTGATAATTCAGCTGATAGCCTATGGAAACTCCTTTGTAGGTAACTGTCTACTTTTCTCTCTCTTTTTAAAAGAGATTTTATTTATTTATTTTTAGAGAGGGGGAAGGGAGGGAGAAAAAGGGAGAGAGAAACATCAATGTGTAGCTGCCTCCTAAGTGCCCCCTACTGGAGACCTGGCCTACAACCCAGGTCTATGCACTGACTGGGAATCAAACTGGCAATCTTTTGGTTCACAGGCATGCACTCAATCCACTGAGCTACATCAGCTGGGGCTCCTTTTTTCTAGCTGCTTTTAAGATTCTCTCCTATTTAATCTTGAGTAATGTAATTATGATGTATGTTGGTGTGTTCCTCGTTGGGTCGAACTTCTCTGGGACTCTCTGAGCTTCCTGGACTTCTTGGAAGTCTATTTCCTTTGCCAGATTAGGGAAGTTCTCCTTTGTTATTTTTTCAAATAAGTTTTCAATTGATCTTCTCCCTCTGGCATCCCTATGATTTGGATGTTGGAACATTAAAGGTGTCCAGGAGGTTCCTAAGCCTCTCCTCATTTTTTTGAATTCTTGTTTCTTCATTCTGTTCTGGTTGAATGCTTATTTCTTCCTTCAGTTCCTAACCAGTGATTTGAGTTCTGGTATCCTTCCCTTCACTGTCGGTTCCCTGTACATTTTTTTATTTCACTTTTCATAGCCTTAACTTTTCCCTCTATTTTGTGACTATATGCAGTCATTTCTGTGAGCATCCTGATTACCAGTGTTTTATTTTTTTATTTATTTTTAAAGATTTTATTTATTTATATTTAGAGGGGAAGGGAAGGAAAGAGGGAGAGAAATATCAGTGTATGGTTGCCTCTCATGCGTCCCCTGATGGGAACTGACCTGCAACCCAGGCATGTGCCCTGACTGGGAATCGAACCGCGATCATGTGGTTCTAGGCCCGTGCTCAATCCACTGAGCTACACCAGCCAGGACCTGATTACCAGTGTTTTAAATTCTGCTTCTGATAGGTTGGCTATCTCTTCATCACTTAGTTGTGTTTTTTTCTGGAGTTTTGATCTGTTCTCTCATTTGGGCCATATTTTTTTTGTCTCAGTGCTCCTGTCACATAGTAAGGGGCAGAAACTTAGGTATTGTCCACTCCACTTAGGGTGGAGCCATTTGTGGTGGATATGTCAGGGAGGGGTCTGAGAGGGAACCATGCTGCTTGCTCAGCCTACCCACAAGCAGATTGGGTGCTTCTGTTGCTTTTCCTGGGTGGGTGATTTTGTGTACATTCTAGGACTCTGTGGGTCTCTCCAACAAACCCTCCTTTGAGACTGGGAGTTTCTCCTGCTGCCTCAACTCCCACAGGTTTTTTCAGTCAGGGTTTTTCAGGTTTTATTTCCCCTCACTAGAACCCTAAGTTGTGCAGTCTGTCTTACTCCCCAATTGTTCCTCCTCATTTATCTGCACACAAATGTGGGACTGCCCTCTTCACCAGTTACCTCCTCGTCCAGTCCTCCAGCTGCCACCTTGCCACATGTCCTCTCCACCCCAGCTGCCCATCTGCACTCCTCCTACCTGTCTGGATGAATATTTCTTCTTTAACTCCTTGGTTGTTGGACTTCCATACAGTATAATTATCTGGCAGTTCTGGTTATTTTTTGTCTTTAAATTTGTTGTCTTTCTTTTGGTTATGTGAGGAGGGAAAGTGTATCTACTTATGCCTCCATCTTGGCCAGAAATGTCAATCTATTTCTTCAAGTAATCTCTTGTAGTATATTATTTTGGTAGAAGTATATAACGAACACTTGGCCTCTAACAGATACATAGTTGGAAAAGGAAGGAGTATTTTAAGTTTTTTCAGATAATTGTGTCTTTGGTACTAACCCTAAAACTCAATAGCAGTAGTTTCTTAAATATTGATTGAGGTGTGGAATCTGAAACCATGTAAATAAACTTTGTAAATTGTGTTACAATAAAATCCATTGATATATCTTATACTTTAATTGTATCTTTTAACCATGTATGATTTTATAACATGCTTTGGTCATTTGGAAAATAATAATTCACTGAAATTCATAGATATTTCAAATGTTGACACATTTTATTGTATAGTATCTAAAATTACGTGATCTCTAACCCCATCAGAGAAGTCTTTAAATCCAAGAAAGCATAAAAGCTCACAGTAGTGAATGGGACTTTTCCAAAATTCTATTTTTTTCTTGAAAGTTGAATTTTACCATTAGCAACATATACTATCAGTTGTTTTGCCTGAAGCAATAGACTCACTTTATTCATATTTGAGGGGAAAACGTCAAATACTCATATCTGAATAACAATAGTGTGTCTATCAGTTGTTATTTCAAGTAAGGCTATTGTTCTATGAAAAAGTGGTTAGCTCAGCTTGGAACTCAGACAATAGCAGGAGTCCTTTTCCCTGAGATAACTATCTCATAGCCTGCATCAGAAGTGCTTCATGTGTACTTCAATTTAGTCATACAGAATATTAAAAAGACATTTATTCAGATCAAGTTTTGATAAAATTCAGATCAAATTTTGATAAAATTTATTCAGATCAAGCAGTGATAAAATTACTGCTTCTTACTACTTCCTCAAGGACGTAATTAAATGAAATCTTTTTTTCCCTTAAACCAATAGAGTTTGGTTGTGGTAAAGAATTTGCCACAACCTTGATTTGTGATGGCCCCAATAAGTTTTACTGTCATTGCTTTTCACCATCAATGCAATGAAAAAAAGGCAAAGTATGGCTTAGTATTCTTAGGAGAATCTAATAATCTCATGGGACCACCTGATCCCATGGACTATCTGGAAGTGTCTCAGGGCCCCCACAGGTGTGTGTGGACTATGTTTTTAGAATTGCTGCCATAGATACTGTTTTGTAGTTTTCTTTTTTCACTTAAGAGTATATTCTGGAAACTACTCCATATTAGTTTATAGGTATCATTGTATTTTTTATATAGTGTTACAGTACTCCATTGTATTAGATGTACCATACTTCAGTTATTTTCTTTCATTTGGGCATTTAGACAGCAATTACAAAGAATGTTACAATGAGCAATCTTGTGCATATGTATTTTTATTTTATTGAAGGTGTATCTCGGGGACAACTTCCTAGAAGTGCAATTTTTATGTCAAAAATGAACACAAGCATGGTTTTGTTAGATAGTGCCAAATTCTACTTCACAACAGTTATACCAATTTGCATTTCCACCAGCAATGAATGGGACTTCCTGTTTCTCCACAGCCTTAAAAACAAAGCATAATACAGAAGAGAAACATGTAAATTAATAACATATTAGACTCATGGTTTTTCTACAAAGCTGACACCAGCCTTTCTGAGAACTTTCTCCTTCACTGTCAATCTTGAATTAGTGGACCCAAGACAAAGCTGGGTTAGATTCTCTATCATGGTAACTCTGAAATTAGAACTGAGGTCCCAGTCTATCTTGGTTAGAACATGATGCAAAATTGGGGCCAGTTGAATCACATTTGATCCTATACCAACCAAAGCGGAGGAAACTAGATTGCAGAGGCAGAGCTAAGAGCAACCTCAGTTACTGATGGCTTCTCTATTTCTTGTTTTAGATCCTGCAAGGGTTGGCTGAACTTCCAGCCCTTGGCTACAGTAGAGACTTGCTACATGTTATTATTAGCTGATACTGTTGCTAATTAGCTACTTATAATAAAAAGAATCATAAAAAATAATTACAATACTTTGAGATATGATACTTGATTATATACCTGTATTAAGTAGGCAATAAGCTTGAGTTGCTCTAGCAAAAAACCAAATCAGCATAAAAGAATTTTCTTTCTCTTTCTGTCACAGAGTGAACACAAGCACTCTGGGGCTGCTGGGGCAAGCGTGAGCTGTTGGGGACTCAGACTCCATCTATTTTGTCCCTCCACCAGGGCTGCTTTCTTGTCATCTAAGATGGCTGCTTTAGCATTTGATACCTGTCAACCTCTTGACCCCTGGGAAGAGAGAAAAGAACAAGGATTGGGGAGGAGGGCTTGCCTAATTTTTTGTAGCCCAAATATAGTATGTATGATTTCTTTTGTACCTCCCATTAGCTAGAACCAAGTCACATGGTCAAACCCAGGTGCAAATGAGGCTGAGATATATAGTCTTGGATGAATGACTGTGTGTTAATCTAAAATTTGGGTAATTCTATTGCTAAAGGAAAAGGGAAGAATGCAAACAAACAGGCAACTAGCAGTCTCAGGTGAAATCCAACCACAGGTCACCCTAATGTCCTGTTCACTCTTTTCCTTCCTGTACATAAAATATACTTTTCCTCTGATCAAATGAAACAACACGAAGTTCCATCTAGCCTCTCCATTCCCTTAAAAATCTAGGAACTCTGAGTGTTACACATCCCTTCACCATGACTACTTGTGACTCTTTCAGGTGAGCATCTACTGAGAGACAAGTTATCTGTCCTCCCCACCTCTACCCATCAAAAAGAGAGTGGTGAATTAAGAACAAGATTATAAAAATCTTCTTTTAGAAAGAGAAAGGGAGGGAAACAGCAATCATTGGATTACTGCAATGATGTAATGCCCACTGAGATTAAAAGCTCCCTGCCCTGGCAATGAAATGTATTTCTCCACTAGACCCTGACTCTGCCAAAGAATCTCCTTGCCCATCATCCTCTGTGGCCTTTGGCTTTGCCTCTGGAGGGCTCTTCCACCCATTATCCTCCATAGCCACATCTGAAGTGCTAGTGAAGAATATGCTCTCATGTAGATTAAGTTGTCAGGACTCTGGGGATTGCTTCAGGGGTTGAAGGATTACAGGCTCTTGAAGGCCAGCCTATGCATTTCTTTTAAATAAAAAAGGGAAGGAGAAAGGGAAAGACACATCAATGTGTGAGAGAACATCAATCCCAAGGACTTAACCACCAACCCAGGCATGCACCCTGACCGAGAATCGAACCTGCAACCCCTCACTTTACTGGATGACACCCAACCAACTGAGCCTCATCAGTCAGGGCTGCATTTTTAATACATTTCTGCTATATTTCTTTCCATTCAGTTGCTTGTGAAATAACCACAGCCATATGTCTTGTCTGAAAAAGAAGTGTTCTTAAGCCTGAAAAATCTCTTCTTCTACTCACTGGTTGGTACATGACACGAACCCACACTCAAAGGATTATGATGGATACCCTAAGGCCATGTGAAAAAATAAGCCTGTATTGGAAAGCAACCAGACGTTAATCTGGCTGGCTCCCACTGTCTGGTAAAGTACACAAGAGAAAGCATTTACAAAACCTCCTTGGAGGAAACATATTCCATTTCACTCTGCTTTCAAGCTGGCTGATACTTGCCTGGATTCATCTCATATAACTTAGAGATAAAGGCAGAAAAAGCAGTCGACACATAAACTTTCTGACTTTTCTCAAACGCTTCTCCCAGAGCTGTGGGCCTGATTGGCACAAGCAGTACTTTCTGAGATATTGCAGGAGATAATTAATTTGCCTGAGATTAGTGTAGCTACTGTGGCTTTCTTTTAGTCAGTGTTAGCATGGTATATCTCTCTCCACCTTTTTACAGTTAGTCTGTAATTTATATTGAAATTATAAAGGTTTCTTGTAGACAACAGAGAGTGGGGTCCTATTATTTTATCCACCTTGATAGGCTCTGTCTTTTAATTGGTGCATTTAGACCACTCACATTTAAAGTTATTATTGTTGTAGTTTCATTAATAACTATTATATTTATAACAGTTTTTTAAAGATTTTATTTATTTATTTTTTTAAAAAATACTTTATTTATTTATCTTTAGAGGGCAAGGGAAGGAGAGAAGGAGAGAAATATCAATGTATGGTTGCCTCCCATGTGTCCCCTGCCGGGAACTGGCCTGCAACCCAGGCATGTGCCCTGACTGGGAATCGAACCGCGATCCTTTGGTTCACAGGCCCACGCTCAATCCACTGAGTTACACCAGCCAGGGCTTATTTATTTATTTTTAGAGAGTGGGGAAGGGAGGGA